>NC_092371.1:81444847-81547347 GCF_030028105.1 Mobula birostris
AGGATCCATAGAAGGGTGAGTTGGTGGGAACAGAGGTTGGAGAGAGGAAGGAGGTGAAAGGAGAGGATAGAGAAGGAGGGCAGAGGAGGGAGTTGTAAATGGAGATGGGGAGGAGAAGGAGGAGATGGAGGAGAGAGGAGAGAATGGACAGGGGAGGAGGAGTGAGGAGGGGATGGAGAGAGGGAGGAGGTGAGAGGAGAGGATAGAGAGGGAGGGCAGAGGAGGGAGTTGTAAATGGAGATGGGGAGGAGAAAGGAAGAGAGGATGGAGGGGGAAGGAGGAGAAGTGAATGGAGAGGGGGACAAGGAGGAGGGAAGAAAGAATGGAGAGAGAAGGAGGAGGAAGGAGAGTATGGAGGGAGGAGGAGGGAGTACAGGATGATAAAGGGGAGGGGGTTGGAGGGAGGATGGGATCGAGAGAGGTGTAAGAGTGGAGGGGAAGAGGGGGAGGGAGGGGAGTATGGAGAGGGTTAGGAGGAAGGAGGAGAGCAAGAAGAGGGAGTAGGGAGGTGAGAAGATTGTGAGGGGGTGGAGGGAAGAGAGAATGGAGAGAGGGAGGAGAAGATGGAGAATGGGAGTAGGAGGAGGGAGGAAAGGATGGAAAGTGGGAGGTGGATGAGGGAGAGAGGTTGGAGAGGTGGAGGAGGAGGGACTGGAGGATGGAGATGGGGAGGAGGAGGAACTGGAGGATGGCAAGAAGAGGAGATGGAGTAAATAGTGGTTAGAGAGCAGGAAGAGGGTGGTTAGGATGTACAGGGGCAAGAGGAGAGGATGAAAAGTTGGTGGAGGAGGGAGGAGAGGATGCAGATAGGGAGGAGGGAGGAGAGGAGGGTAGAGAATATGTAGAAGAGAAGGAGGGGGAGGGAGTACAGGATGGAAAAGGGAAGGGGAGGAGGGAGAATGGGATGGACGAGAGGATGGAGGGGGAAGAGGAAGAGGGAGGGAAGTATGGAGAAGGTTAGGGGAGGGAGCAGAGCAAGGAGGAGGAGTAGGGAAGTGAGAAGATTGTGAGGGGTGGAGGAAGGAAGAGAGGATGGAGGAGGGAGGAGAATATGGAGAGAGGGAAAGAGGAGGAGGGAGGAGAGGATGGAGAGTGGGAGGAGCAAGAGAGAGATGGACTGGAGGAGGAAAAAGAGATGGAGAAGGAAGGAGTGGAAGGTGGAAGGGAGGAGGAGGGAGGAGAAGATGGAGAACAGGAGTAGGGGAGGGAGGAGAGGATGGAAAGTGGGAGGAAGAGGAAGAAGAGGATGGGGTGGGGTGGGGGAAGTGGAGGAGAGGAGAGGTTGGAGAGAAGGAGGAGGAGGAATCTAGAGGGACTGGAGGAGAGTGGATGGGGTGGAGGAGGGAGGAAAGGATGTAGGGAGGATGAGGGAATGGAGAGGGAGAGGAGAGAAGGATAGAGAAGATCAAGTAGGGAAGGAGGAGGAAGAGGGAGTACAGGTTGGCAAAGGGGAAGGAATAGGAGGGAGGATGGGATGGAGGGGTGGAGGAGAGGATGGAGAGGGGAGGAGAGGATGGGAGAAAGATTGGAGGAGAAGGAGAAGAGGATGGAGAAGAAAAGAGGAAGGAGAGGAATGTGAGGGGGAGGAGGAGGAGGGAGGGGAGGATAGAGTGGGGAAGAGGAGGAGAAGGAGGAGGGAGTAGAGGCTGGAGAAGGAGAGGGGAAGGGAGGAGAAGATGGAGAACCGGAGTAAGAGGAAGGAGGAGAGGATGGGGCAGGGGAGATGGAGTAAGCTGTGGATGGAGAGTGGGTGCAGGAGGGAGGAGAGGATGGAGAGGAGGAGGAAGGAGCAGCAGGGGGAAAAGATGGAGAGGGAGACAAGGAGGAGGGAAGAATTAATGGAGATGGGGAGGAGGAGGAGGATAAAGAAGATGGAGAGGGGATGGAATAGGACAGAGGAGAGGATTGAGTGGAGCATTAGGAGAGCATGGAGATGGGGAGGACAACGAGTGAAGAGATATTGGAGATATGGAGGAGAGTGGGGGAGGATGGGATGGAGAGGGTGTGGAGGAGGGAAGGGAGAATGGGATGGGGAAAGGGGTGGGAGGATCCATAGACAAGGGGAGTTGGTGGATGCAGATGTTGGAGACAGGAAGGAGGGAGGAATGGAAGGAGAGTGGAGGAGGAGGGGGAGGGCATAGATAGGTAGAAGAGGAAGGAGGAGAGCAATGAAAGGGGAGGAGGGTGGAGTGGATAGAGTGGGGAGGATGAGATGGAGAGGCAGGACAGAGAGAGGGAGGAGGGGAGGGAAAAGAGAATGGAGAGAGAGAGGAGGAAGGCAGAGAGGATGGAGAGGGGTGGGCAAGGGAGGATAGGATGGAGAGAGGCAGGAGCAGAGGATGGAGAGGAGGAGGAGAGGATGGAGAAGGGGTGGAGAAGGGAAGAGAGGATGAGAGGTGTAGGAAGAGGAGAGGATGGAGAGAATGGAGTGGGAAGTAGGATGGGGAGGATGTGTGGGGGGTTGTGGAGGAAGGGGAGGACAAGAGGAGGAGGAGGGAGGATACGTAGGACATTGAGTGGATGATGGAGGAGAGGATGGATGGGGAGGAGGAGGCAATAAAGGGTGGAGATGGGTAGGAGGAGGAGGTAGGAGAGTATGGAGAGGTGTAGAAGGTGGAGGGAGGGGAGAAGTGAGGGGGTGAAGGAAGACAGAGGAGAGGTTGGAGTAGGGGAATAGGAGAGGGACGGGATGGACAGAAGGAGGAGGAGGAGGCAGTAGAGGATGGAGATGGGTTGGAGGAGGAGGTAGGAAAGGATTGAGAGGGGAGAAAGTAGGAAGAGATGATGGAGAGCGAAGGAAGAGGGAGGAGATGATGTCGAGGTGGAAGAGTAGGGAGAAGAGACTGGAGGGGGAAGAAGAGGGAGGAGAGACTGGAGAGGAGTAGGATGAGGGAGGAAAGGGTGCAGAGGGGGTAGAGAGGATGGATAGGAGAGGAGGAGGCCAGAAGGATAGAGAGGGGGAAGAGGAAGGAAGTGAGGTTGGAGAGGGGGAGAAGAGGATGGAGAGGGGTAAGAGGAGGAATTAGAGGATGGACAATGGGAGGAAGAGTAGGTAGAGGGAGGAGAGGATGGAGAGTGGAGGGGAGGGAGTAGAAAGTGGAAGAAAGAGGGAGGAGAGAATGGGGGTAGGTGGAGGAAGGGGATGGAGAGGGGGAGAAGAAGGGAGGAGAGTTTGGAGAGGGGAAGAGGAAGGAGGAGATGATGGCGAGGGGAGAAGGGAAGAGGGAGGAGAGAGGAAATTATGGAGCAGGGAAGAGAAAGGTGGAGAGGATGCAGAGTGTAGGAGGAGGTAGGAGAAAATGAAGAGGTGGAGGTGGATCAGAAAGGAGTGATTGAAGAGGGCGAAAAGGGAAGAGGGATGAGAGGAAGGAGAGGGCAGATGGAGGGAGAAGAAGAGGGTGGAGTGGGGCAGAGGAATGAGGAGATGATAGAGAGGGGGATATGGAATCAGGAGAAGACAATGGAGAAGGGAGGAGGAGGAGATCGTGGAGAGGGGCGGGGCAGGGAGGAGGAGAGGATGGTGGGGGAGGAGGAGGAGGGAGAGAGGTAGGAAGCAGAGAGGGAGGGGAAGGGAAGAGAGAATGAAGAGGAAGAGGAGGAGGAGGGAGGAAGTGAGGATGGAGAGGGTGTAGGAGGACGGAGAAGTGGATGGGGTGGGGAGGGTGGAGCAGTTGGAGAGGGGGAGGAGGAGGGAGGAGAGGATGCAGCGGGGGAAAAGATGGAAGAAGTTATGGATGGAGAGGGAGAGGTGGGAGGATGGGATGTAGAGGGGCAGGAGAAGGAAGGTGAGGATGGAGAAGGGGTGGAGAAGGGAGCAGAGGATGGAGACGGATGAGGAGGGAGGACAGGATGGAGAGAGGGAAGAGGAGGATGGAGAATGGGAGGAGAAGTAGGTGGAGGAAGGAGAGCACGGAAAGTGGAGGGGAGGTAGTAAAGGATGGAAAGTGGGCGGAGGGAGGAGAGAATGGGGAGGGATAGGTGGAGGAGGGGAGAAGGAGGGAGGAGAGGTTGGATGGGGAAGAGGAAGGAGGAGATGATGGTGAGAGGAAGGAGAGAAGAGAGAGGAAATGATGGAGCAGGGAGGAGGAGGGTGGAGAGGATGGAGAGTGTAGGAGAAAGTAGGAGTGAATGGAGAAGTGGAGGTGGGCCAGAGAGGAAAGATTGGAGAGGGTGAGGAGGGAGGGGAGATGAGAGAAAGGAGAGGGCAGGAGGAGGGAGGAGGAGAGGATGGAATGGGGGTGGAGAATGGAGGAGATGATGGAGAGGTGGCTGAGGAGTCAGGAGGAGAGGATGGAGGGGGAGGAGGAGATCATAGAGAGGGGAGGGGCAGGTTGGAGGAGAGGATGGAGAGGGGAGGAGGGAGGGAGTGGATGCAGATGGAGGTGGGAGGGGAGGATGGAGAGTGAGAAGAGTAGGAGGGAGGAGAGGATGGAGATGGGGAGAAGAAGGGGGGAGAGTAGGAGGAAGAGGAAGAAGAGGGAAGAGAGAATGGAGAGGGGTTTGACAAGGGAGAAGAGGATTAGGAGAAGGAGGAGAGGATGGTGAGGGGAAGAGGGTGGAGGAGAGAGGAGAAGATTAGGAGAAGGGAGGAGAGGATGGTGAGGGGAAGAGGGTGGAGGAGAGAGGAGAGGATTAGAAGGGAGGAGAAGATGGTGAGGGGAAGAGGATGGAGGAGAGAGGAGAGGATTAGGAGAAGGGAGGAGAAGAGGGTGAGGAGAAGAGGGTGAGGGGAAGAGGGTGGAGGAGTGAGGAGAGGATTACAAGGCACAGGTGAAGAAGGAGGGAGAAGATGATGAGTTTTCGGATATTCAGGGGCACATGATAAACTAGACGAAAGTCAGCATGGTTTCCTTGAGGGACATGTTTGCCTGCCATATCTGTTGGAATTCTTTGAGGAAATAAGAGGCAGCTTAGACAAAGGAGAATTGGTGGATACTGCTTACTTAGATTTTCAGAAGGCCTTTGAGATAGTGCCACACATGAGGCTGCTTAACAAGTTAGGAGCCCATGGTTAAACAGGAAGGATATTTGCATGAATAGAATATTGTTTCATTGGCAGGAGCCAAAGAGTCGGATTGAAGGGGGCCTGCGCTTTGTCGGACCATCGCTCTCCAACCTTCTGAGCACGTGAAACTCTCAAAGATCAAGGATTAACTTTACTCACCAAGTGTATTCACATAGAACAGTACAGCAAAGGAACAGGTCCACAAAGTCATGCTGAGCCAGCTACAAAGCACATCAAAAATCCTTAATCACGAAGTCCATATCCCTCTATCTTCCTCACATTCACGTGCCTATCTAAACATCTCTTAAAAGCCTCTGATGTATTTGCCTCTCCCACCACCCCAGGCAGTGCATCCACCACTCTGAGTGGAAAACTGATCCCACACATCCCCCTGGAACCTACCCCTCTCATCTTCGACGCACACTGTCTGGTGTCAGACATCTCAACCCTGGGAAGCAGATGCTCTATCTATGGCTCTATCTTATAAATCTCCATCAGGTCTCTCCTCAGCCTCTGCCACTCCAGAGAAATCAACCCAAGTTCATCCAGCCTCTCTTGCCAGTACATGCCCTATAAAGCAGGCAGCATCTTGGCGAACCTCTTCTGTGCCCCCTGCAAAACCTCAACATCCTTCCTACAGTGTGTTATGACTTTACTGTGGTGTGTTGTTCAGGGTGCAACACAACAAGAAAACAACACTCAACAATTATAAGGTATTAAGAGTTATGTTCTCATATTTATATTTATTGCTTATTTATTATTATTATTTCTTTCTTTTTGTATTTAGGTGTGGGCACGTGGCCAAGTGGTTAAGGCATTGGACTAGCGACCTGAAGGTTGTGAGTTCAAGCCCCAGCCGAGGGAATGTGTTGTGTCCTTGAGCAAGGCACTTAATCACACAGTGCTCTGCGACGACACTGGTGACAAGCTGTATGGGTCTTAGTGCCCTTCCCTTGGACAACATTGGTGTTGTGGAGAGGGGAGACTTGCAGCATGGGCAACTGCTGGTCTTCCATACAACCTTGCCCAGGCCTGCGCCTTGGAGGGTGAAGACTTTCCAGGCGCAGATCCATGGTCTCGCAAGACTTAACAGATGCCTTTATTTTGTACTTAGACAGTTTGTCGTCTTTTGCACAGTGGTTGAACACCCACTTGGTGTGGTCTTGCTGTGATTTTATTATGTTTGCTTATAATGGATTGATTGAGTATGCCTGCTAGAAATTGAATCTCAGGGTTGCAGTTGGTGATATATATGTACTTTGATAATAAATTTACTTTGAACTTTGATAAATACCAGCCTGTATTTACAATGTAAACAGCATTATAAAGAGTGGTTTAAAGTGTTTACAGTGCCTGAGGTAATAGATAGAGAGAGGTGGGTGGGAAATAACTAGAATAGTTGATCTCATTAACTGCCTGGGGCAATAAAGTTTCTAGATGGGTTGAAGTTTTGGTTTTTAATAGCCCTACAGACTTTCCAGAAGGGAGTTTTTGGAAAAGGCAGTTTGCAGTGTGAGTACTGTAGTGTCTGTAATGATTTTCCCCTGCCTGCTTGTAAGGTTAGATAAGAGCAAGGATAGAAGCAAGGTACTGCCTTCAGCCAATTCTGCCCCATCAACCTTGCCTCAGCCTCAGAGGGCACATCTGATACTTCATGTTAAAGCAGACATTATGTCTCAGTGCGGGGGGAAATGAAATGTGTTGCTGGAGAAAAGGAAGACTGGAAATGATTGAATGAAATGGTGAAGGTTGTAATCCATAAAAGGGAGATAGACAAATTACATCCTTCCTCTCTACATTGTCTTTAGCACCCTAATGTAAGAATGCTAACAAAAACTCAGTTCATTTCAACCCACAGAAAATATTGATCAGAGTTCGTCAAATGTTGAGGCTAAAAATGTATTCTCCATGTTGTTACACCTCATTTACCTCTCACTGGAAATAGACTGTGGTTCATTGTTAAGAGTTAAGGCTGATTTATACTTGTGTGTCAACTGGACGCCGTAACCTACGCAAGTGGCCTACGCACGTTGTGAGCATTTATACTTGTGCGTTGGTGTGTCTGCGTCACTCTGCAATTCTGGCACATCGTGCATGCGCACACACCTGCCCATGCAAGGCTTCATAGTCATGGTAGTCTTTCTTGGGGTAAACAAGTTTAAGGCAAGCGTCTTTTTTCGTAAAAGCAAAATGTGTCCTCCATAATTTCGGAGGTCTGTAAAACTTTATGGAAAGCATTGCAGCCAGAGTTCCTTCCCTGCCCTTCAATCGGCCAATGGGAAGCTATTACAGCGTAGGAGGAAATATGATGCTCCCAGGTGGACCAATCACAGTTGTTGCGTTCTGTGTTGCCGCGGCGCATAGTTGCATTTTGGGAGAGGTGCACATCAGGCTACTGCGTAGGGATCCGCGTAGGCTCTGCATAAGGTTCGCGGCGTCGAGTTGACACAGAAGTATAAATCAGCCTTTAGGATTAAGTCTTCCACCAGAATTTTCAAGTTCAAATTTATTGTTGTCATAGGCCCACTTACACTGAGTATTAATGCCTTCAAAAGTAGTGTCTTGCAGCAGCAGCTCAATATATTACAAGGCAAGGGTAAAAATAGCTCAACATAAAATTAAAGTTATACATAATGTACATGTATGCAAGATAAAGAAATTTATGCAATGACACTGGTGCAAGATTGAGAGAAAGAAAAAACTTATTTTGAGGCAGTGCTGGAAAAAAATTATATATATATAAAACAATTATACTCCAAGATAATGTTAAAGAAAATATATGTAAACATAAAGTTCAAGGTAGTTTTAGAGAAAAAATAAAAAATATAGTTTGAGATAGTATTTAAAAATAGATGTATGAAACAGCAGTTCGAAGTAGTTATATATATGTAATATAGTTCAAGGTAGTGTTAGAAATTTTTTAAAAACACATATAAAATATGGTCTGAGGTAGTGTTAGCGAGAAAATATAGTTGAAGGTAGTGTTAGAAAAAATAAACGAAGATGAGCATAATGACATCAGCACAAATTGAGAGAAACAGCCTGAGCGAGCGTTTGGGCTGTTGATTCAGGAACCTGATGGCCGTATGGAAGGAAGAAACTGCTGTTGAACCTTGACGTGTGGGTCTTCAGCCTCCTGTACCTCCCGCTTTCCTTTCATTTCTTTTTGTATTTAGGTTTCACTGTCACTGGTCCGAGCCCTTCGTCATTTTATTAAAGGCCCGTGACGACTGATTCCCGCCTCTACTCCTTGCCTGCCCTACGGGGAGAAGTCTGAGTGGACAGGGGAACTGTCCCTGGGTACTGTGTGGATGCTGATTGGCTGGCAGACATCGTCTTCTGTCCTATTATTCAATCCAAGCTCTTATGTAAGGTTGATCAGACAATCACTCCTGTTCCGCTGTTTCCCTAACATCATCCCTGTCTGGCTTTTCAGACAGTGGGATGTGATGTGAATTTCTAATCCCCGGCACAACGTGGAACACAAGCAGTGAGCAATGGCTGAAGTTTATCCCAACGGCAATCTTAATTCATTTATTTGGGCACCTACCTCTAACATAATCCTTCTGTTTCCCTCTTTACATTATAGTCTACATTTATTATTTTTATTCTGAATACCTTTCATAAGGTACGTGATGTTTTTTGATTTAATGTTCACCCTTTTTGTTTGTGTTGTATATGGGAATTCATTGAAGCAAGGAAACTCGGATGCACATTAACAGTCAGGTATCAGACGCTTCTAAATCCAATTGTTTAGTCCGTGCTTTAACCAAGGTGTTAGCATGTTCAGAGTGAGGGCAGCATCTGATACCAGTGCACCGGCTGGCCACTTGTACTACGCCGTCTATTTTACCAGCTGCTATACCCTTAAAAGAAGGAAGAGAAACAAATCGAAACTCTTTAAATACTGATTATATCATATTCATTAAGGTGTCAACAGGATAAAAATATTCTCTCTCTCCTCATTTCTTCCTTTGTCTCTCTCACTTCCCCCTTTTCTCCTTTTTCTCTCTCTCTTCCTATCTCTGTCCCCCTTTGTTTCTCTTCTCCCCTCACCTCTCCCTCCCTCCCTACTTCTTTCTCTTCGTCTTTCTCTCTCCCTCTCTCTCTTCCTCCCTATTTCTCTCTCCCTCTTTCTCCCCAACCCTTTCTCCATCTCTCTCTTCCCATATCTCTCTCTTCTCTCTCCACCTCTTTTTCTCCCCCCTTCTCTCTCTCTCCCCTCCCCCACCTGTTTACAGATTGTAGTATGCAGCAATCTTTGACTTTTCTTGAACTTTTGGTATTTGAATGTATAAAAATCATATCCTTGACCACTCCCCTCCCCCACCCCACCCAGCCTTCTGCAAAGAGACAATCTGATAAGGTTACAGCAGATCATGTGTAACTAAAAAAATACATGACTGCTAATTTGAAGAACATAAGAACACATTTAGATCCAGTTCACTGCACTAATTAAGTAGATGTCCAATATACAGACAGTATACAAAGTGGCATTTAGTGGTGACTTTTAATGGAAGAACATTCTATAACATTTTTCCTGTATTCATCCCACATAAAGAATTCAAATATCAGCTCACCAACACTGGAGGCTACACTGCAGCCTGTGTGATAGTTTGGAGTGATGGTCACTATGCAGAGGCTGTGTATTATGGGCTGCAATAAGCAGGTTGCTAAGGAAAGGCCCTGTTGGATTAGGGTATGGATTGCTAGGCAGAGGTAGGCGTTGGACTCAACTAGGGATGGGGATGTTGGGTAATGTCGTCAAAGTTCAAATTTCAAAGTAAAATTTATTATCCGAGTACCTACACATCACCACATACAACCCTGGGATTCATTTTCTGCGGGCGTACTTAGCAAATCTATAGAACAGTGACTGTAAACTGTTTCTTTATATATTGATGTAGTTAAGCAACACAAAAAACCAGAGGACAGGAATCCAATCAAAGTAAATATAGATAAGAATGCAAGAAAATAAGAAATAGAAGTGGAGAAGGCCATTCAGCCCCTCATGCCTGTCCTACCATTCATAATATCAAGGCTGGTCTTTTATAGTCCAGCACAATACAATCCCTTGGGTCCACGATGTTGTCCGACTACACTGAGATTCCACCTGCATAGACCTCTATGTTCTTCTATTCTCATGCCTATCTAAGAAGCTCTTAAGTTTCTTAATATATATTCTTCTACCATGATATCACCCTTCCCTCTCTGTGTAAAAAACTTACCACTGACATCCCCCTTATACTTTCCTCCAATCACCTTAAATTATGCCCTTTCATCTTAGCCATTTCTCCTCCGGGAATAAAGCACTGGCTTTCACCTCTATCAAAGTCTCTTATCAGCTTATCAAAGCTCTAAGTTCAAAGTAAATTCAATATCAAAGTACATATACAACCCTGAGATTCATTTACTGGTGGGCATAACCATAACAGAATCAATGAAAGACTGACCAACTAGACTGGTCAACCAGAGTGCAAAAGACAACAAACCGTGAAAATACAAAAAGAACTAATAATAATTAATAAATAAGCAAAAAATTTTGAGAACATGTGATGAAGAGTCCTTGAAAGTGAGTACATAGGTTGTGGGAACATTTCAATGATGGGACAAGTGAAGCTGAGTGAAGTTACCCCCTTTGGTTCAAGAACCTGATGGTTGGGGGGTAATAACTGTTCCTGAACCTGGTGTTGTGAGCCCTGAAGCCCCTGTACTTTCTTCCTGATTGCAGCAGCAAAAAGAGAGCATGTCCTAGCTGGCTGGGGTCCCTGATGATGGATGCTGCTTTCCTGCAACAGGGTTTCATCTAGATGTGCTAAATGGACGAGAGGGCTTTACACATGATAGACTGGGCTGAATCCATTACTTTTAGTAGGATTCCACACCAGGCCGTGATGCAAAGTTTGAGGGGATGATTTCATTGAATGCTTTATATGCCTCGGTCAAGTCACCTCTCCAAAGAGAAAAGCTACAGCTGACCCAACCTATCCACGTAAGACATGCCCTCTAGTAAATCTCCTCTGCACCCGCTCTAAAGCTTCCACATCCTTCCTATAATGAGGTGAGCAGAAATGAACACAATATTCCAAGTGTGGTCTAACAAGGGGGCCTGTAGGTTAATTGGTCTCTGTATATTAGCCCTAGTGTGTGGGTACATGGGGGAATTGGCCTCTGTATATTAGCCCAAGTGTGTGGGTGCATGGGGGAATTCCTGGAGTTGTAGGAGGAACAGGGCTGGTAGAAATGGGTGAACTCGATGGGTGGATATTCCAATTTCTCTGCTGTCGACTGTATGACTCTAGGTTGATTTCATAGAATGGTGTAAGGGAGAGAAGAGACAAAGATGAAGATGACAATGGCGAGAACTTCAGATATCTTGATTCATGAGAATGAGTGAGGATCAGATGATGAAGATAGAGGGGGAATGGCCGAGGAGCCAGAGTTGGAGGAAGCCAGAAAAAAGGGTTGTAGAGATACAGAGCCCTACAGCACAGAAACAGGCCCTTTGGCCCTCTAATCTACACCCACCTAGTCTTCTGCCTAGCCTCACCCGGACCACGGCCCTCTATACCACTCCATGTACCTATCAGAACTTCTCTAAAATGTGACAATTGAACCTGCATCTACCACTTCACTGACAGCTCGTTCCACACTCACACCACACTGAGTGAAGAAGTTTCCCCTCAGATCCCCCTTAAATAGTTCACCTTTCACCCTATACCTATGAACTTCAGTTCTAGTGCCCCCATTCATGGGTTGTGGGGGAGAAGATTCGGGGACAAAGCAGTGAAGCAGAAATAACCTAAAGGCACTGCCAGACAAAGAAAAGTGTTCTGAAGAATGTAAGGCAGGTTCGCAGTGAACAGACTGATGAATATGCATTAAATAGATTGCTTCAATGATCAATTCCCAACACAATATGTTGCTTGGGCCAAGGCAATATAGAGAACACTCATTTTGAGTCATAGGTAAACACAATTATATGAGCGTGTTTCTCCCTTGTTAATAATTTAATGAACCTCCTAAGCTACAGTTGATTTGGAATTAAGCTCATCGTGTCAAGGGTTATTTGTGCTCACAAATATTATGAAATGGGACCACATCTTGAATGCTTATTGCAACCTGGGATTAGTTTGGATAAACCTTATGGGTTTCCAATTTTACATCATCTTTCCTAAGATGGGCTTTACTGAAACGGTATGATACAACTATCGTTGGCAGAAATTCAGATGGTGACAAGAGGGTGGACAGGAGTGGGATATATCAGCTAGTTGAGTGATGTCACAGCAACAACCTTGCACTCAACATCAGTAAGACCAGACAGCTGATTGTGGACTTCAGGAAGGTAAGACGAGGGTACATACGCCAGTCGTCATAGAGGATCAGAAGTGGGAGGATTGAGCAACTTCAAGTTCCTGAGCTTCAATACCTCAGAGGATCTAACCTGGATCCAACATATCCGTGCAGCTACAAAGAAGATATGACAGTGGCTATATTTCATTAGGAGTTTGAGCAGATCTGGTATGTTACCAAAGATACCTGCAAATTTCTACAGGTGTACTATGGAGATCATTCTAGCTGGCTACATCACAGTCTGATATGGGGGAGGGGGCTACTGCACAGGACCAAAAGAAGCTACAGAAAGTTGTAAAATTAGTCAGCTCTATCTTGAGTAGTAGCCTCTGTAGTATCCAAGACATCTTCAAGGAGTGGTGCCTCTGAAAGATTACGTCCATTATTAAGGACCCCATCACACAGGACATGCCCTCTTCTCATTGATACCATCAGGGAGGAGGTACAGAAGCCTGAAGGCACACACTCAGTGATTCAGGAATAGCGTCTTCCTCTCTGCCATCAGATTCCTAAATGGACATTGAACTCATGAACACAACCTCATTACATTTTTTTTATTTTTGCACTACATATTTAACCTAAATAATAAATATATATATATTTACTGTAATTCACATTTTTTCCGACTATCATGTATTGCATTGTACAGCTGCCACAAAGCCAAAAAATTTCACGACACATGTCAGTGATATTAAACCTGATTCTGATTCTCTTACCAGTGAGGCTGATAAACTAGGGGCTGGATAGGAGAGACCCTGAGAAAGGGCTAGGGGGAAGCCCTGACTCATTTGTAGGCAGTGTGCCAGCTTCATGCTACATAGTCAGGGTGACAGCCGCCGCTCATTCAGGGACTTGCTCACCGGTGCTCTTTTAATAGATGCATAATGGATGCAGGGTAGAGATACATCTCTACCAAAAGAGGTGTAAGGTGCTCCTTCCCTCTGCTAGCCTGCAGGTCACCCTTGTGTAAGGTGTAGCACTTGCTTAAACCACCCTCCTCCAGATCAGGGTCACGTGAAGCCATCGGAGGAGCTGGTGTATATCACAAATCCTGGCTATGCGACCACTGACAACAGGCAGACAATCTCTGAAGAATATTGATAATGGCTGGGGTCACCCATCTTGTAAGGACATTGTCCAGAAAAAGGCAATGGCAAAGCACTTCTGTAGAAAAATTTGCCAAAATAACCAGGGTCATGGAAAGACCACGATCACTTGCATCATGCAACACAGCACATAATGATGATGATGATGAAGGTGATATTGAAGATGATGATTGGGATTCATCAGGGCTTGGTACACCAACTTCCCTGTCTAAGATGACAAGAAGCTGCAGGGTGTAGTCATCAGAGCCCAGTCTATCATGAAAACCAGTCTAAACACAAGAGATTCTACAGATGATGGAAATCTAGAGCAACACATACAAAATGCAGGAGGAACTCAGTAGGTCAGGCAGCATCTGTGGAAATGAATAAATGATGAGGGCTTTGATCAGAACTGGAATGGAAGGGGGAAGAAGCCAGAATGGAAACCAGCTTTTCTTCCATGGACTCTGTCTACACTTACTGCCTCAGGAAAGCTGTTGCATGGTAACGTACCAGTTAGTGTAACACAATTACAGCACCATGATCCACATTCAATTCCCATCACTGTCTGTAAGGAGCTTGTACGTTCTCCCCACGACCACATGGATGTGATTGGGCGTTGCTGGCTCATTGAGCCAGAAGGGCCTGTAACAGTGATGTACCTCTAAATGAAAAATAAAAAATAAAATGGAACAAAGACCCCACCCACCCCAGACATTCTTTCATTTCCACCCTCCCATCAAACAGAAGATACAAAAGTTGAACGCAGGCTGATATAAAACTATTGAACGGATTCCTTGTATAGTCAAATGGTTTCTCAGTCACACGGTCTACCTTATCATAGCCTTGCACCTGATTGTCTACCTGCACTACACTTTCTCTGTAACTGTTACAATTTATTCTGCATTTTGTTATTGCTTTTCCTTCTGTAATGTCTTGGTTGTCATTTGTGCGATTTGTTCTTTATTTTTGTGTGTTGGTTCCACGGTGTTCCTTTGTTTCATGGCGGTCTGTGGAGAAGACGAATCTCAGGGTTGTATACTGCATATCTACGATGATAGCAAATGTACTTTCAACTTTTTAACTTTGATATTCTGATGTTTTGAAATTATCTCAATGGATGACAACTCTGTCAAGGATGGTCGCAAGCCAGGCTGTGAAAGGAGAAGGGTTGGGATGGAGCAGCACACACAGAATGCTGGAGGAACTCAGCAGGTCAGGTAGGATCAATGGAGAGGAATAAACGACCGCTGTTTCGGGCTGAGATCTTTCACCAGGACAGTAAAGGAAGGGGGAATAAGCCAGAGTGAGAAGATGTAGGAAGGGAAGGAGGTCAAGCTAAAAGGTGATAAGTGAAGCCAGATGATTGGGGAAGGGGTATGAAGTAAGAAACCAGGAGGTGATAGGTGGGAAAGATAAAGGGCTGAAGAAGGAGGAATCTGATAGGAGAGGAGAGTGGACCATGGGCAAGAGGGAAGGAGGAGGGGCACCAAAGCGGAGGTGATAGGCAGGTGAAGAGAAGAGGTAAGAGAGAGGCCAGGGTAGGACATTAAAGAAGAGGGAAAGGGGAAAGGGGAAAATTACTTAAAGTTGGAGAAATTAATGTCCAATCCATCAGGTTGGAGACTACCTAGATACAATGTGAGGCGTTGCTGTCCAACCTGAATGTGGCCTCATTGTGGCAGAAGAGGCGGCCATGGACTGACATGTCAAAATGGGAATGGGAAGTGGAATTAAATGGTTGGTCACTGGGAAGTCCTGCTTTTTGCAGATGGAATGAAGGTGTTCAACGAAGTGTTCCTCCAACCTACCTCATGTCTCATCAATGTGGAGGAGGCCATGTTGGTAGCAGTAGTTCCTGTGTTCTACTCTGTGTACTATGATTCTGTCTCTCACCTACGCACCAGGGAAAATCTGCTCAGCAACACTGTTTAGGATCTTGCATTTGCCCTTCCAAGGTGCAACACCTCACATTTACCAGGGTTAAACTCCACCTGCCATATCTCAGCCCATATCTGCAGCTGGTCTATATTGTGCTGTATTCTTTGCCAGTCTTCTACACTATCCACAACTCCACCAATCTTGCTATCATCCACAAATTTGCTAACCCACCCATCTGTATTTTCATTTATGTACATCACAAATGGCAGGGGTCCCAGAACAGATCCCTGCGGAACTCCACTAATTACAGACCTCCAGCTCGAATACGTCCCTTTAACCACTACCCTCTGTCTGCTATGCGCAGGCCAGTTCTGAATCCAAGCAAGAGTTTGACTGTTCTCCATGTGACCATGTGGGCTTCCTCTGGGTGCTCCTGTTTCCTCTCACCTTCCAAAGATGTACGGTTAGTCGGTTAATTGGTCACAGGGGTGTAATTGGGTGCGTGGGTTCGTTGGGCCGGAAGGGCCTGTTACTGTGCTGTATCTCTAAATGAAATAAACGTGTAAACTCCACAGGGGCAATAGCAGGGATTGAGGCTGATGCCGTGAGGCAGTGGCTTGACCTGCTGCCATCCTCTCACTTCCATCATCGTCTCTATCCTGTCTCCTCCTCAGCCTGACCTTTGTGCCTTTAAGGCTTTCCTTTAGCTCAAAGGCTGGTTTGTCGGTGGAGGAGCTGCCAGAGGAGGTGGCTGCTGCAGGTGGGGATTGCTCCCTAAACCACTCCCTGGTCCACTCGTCCCTCCCCACTGATCTCTGTCCCGGCCCATCCCTGCAAGTGGGATGAGAGCTATACCTGTCCCTACACTCCCACCCTCACTACCATTCAGAGACCCAAACGGTCCATTCAGGCGAGGCAACACTTCACAACAAAAAGCAGGGTTCATTTCAACTTCCCGTTCCCATTCCGACATGTCTGTGCATGGCCTCCTCTATGCTGCCGATGAGAACACTGTCAGGTTGGAGGAACAAATCCTCATATTTCACCTGGGTAACCTCCAAACTGATGGCATGAAAATTGATTTATCTAACTTACAGTAATGTCTACCTCTCCCCCCTTCTCTCGTTTTCCATTCCCCATTGTGTCTCCCCTTTTATCCCTCTCTTCTCCCATCACCTCCTTCTTCCCTTTCTCCCATGGTCTACTGTGCTCTCCTATCCATTCCTTCTGCTTTAGCCCTTTGCCTCTTCCACCTATCCCCCTCCTGCTTCTTCATCACCCCCCCGCCCACCTACCCACCTTCACCCTCACCTGTTCTTACCTGTCACCTGCCAGCTTGTACTCCTCCACCTTCCCCACCTTTTTATTCCAGCTTCTGCCCCCTTCCTTTCCAGTCCTGATGAAAGCTCTCGAACCAAAACGACGACTGTTCATTCCTCTCCATAGATGCTGCCCGACCTGCTGAGTTCCTCCAGCAGTTTTATGGTTTGCGGCAGGTACAATAGGAACTTTTAAAAAAAGTTGGACAGGTACATAGATTGGAAAGGTTGAGAAGGTTAAGGGGTAAATATTGACCCTTGGGACATCTTGGTCAGCATGGACTAGTTGGGTTGAAGGGTCTGTTTTGTGCTGTTTTCTATGAACTCCATGAACTTTATGAAGAACATGACCAGGTTCATTACAAGGCCATCTTCTGGACATGGATGCTTGCCTATCACCAGAACTTTCACAACATGATGGGCATAATTAAAAGGAAAGAGAGTGTTTCAATATTGTTTCAACATTCTTAAATGAATCATCTCGTCACCTATCAACTTCTCTGTAAATGTTTAGAATGAGAAATTGCTCTAAGGTTCAAAGTGAAAAGTAAATTTATTATCAAAGTATAAGTGTGTCACCATATACAACCCTGATTCATTTTCTTGTGGGCGTTCATCGTAAATAGAAAGAAACACAGCAGAATCAATGAAAAAACAGACACAGATGAGGATGGACGAACAACTAATGTGCAAAAGACAAGAAAAAAAGTAATAATATTAAGTAAATAACAATATCAAGAACATGAGTCAAAGAGTCCTTGAGACTGAGTGCATAGGTTGTGGGATCAGTGTTGGAGTGAGTGCAGTTGAGTGACCTTTTCTCCTCTGCTGCAGGAGCCTGATGGTTGAGGGGTAATAACTGTTCCTGAACCTGCTGCTTTGGGGCCAAAGGCCCCTGCATCTTCTTCCTGATGGCAGCAGCAAGAAGAGAGCATGGCTTGGATGGTGAGGGCCCCTGAAGATGTCAGTTGTTTTTTCTGATTAGGCATCCTTTGACGAGACTTCACAGTGGAGCAGCAAATCAAAAACACAAGAGGTTCTACAGATGCTGGAAATCCAGAGTAACACACACAAAATGCTGGAGGAACTCAGCAGGTCAGGCAGCGCCTATGGAGGGGAATACGGGATACTTACCTCCATGGACTGGCTTTTGAAAGGTACTTCTGTGTCAGCTGAAGCAATTTATACTATTGGACCTTTCTGAGTATAAGACCATAAGACAGGAATAAAATCGGGTCATTCAGCCCATCGTATCAGCTCCACCTTTCTATCATTTCCCTCTCAGCCCCATTCTCCTGCCTACTCACTATGACCTTTGACACCCTAACTAATCAAGAACCTGTCAACCTCTGCTTTAATATACCCAATGACTTGGCCTCCACGATCACCTGGGGCAATGAATTCCACAGATTCATCAACTTCCTCACCTCTGTTCTCAAGGGATGTCCTTCTATCTTGAAACTGTGCCCTCTGGTCTTAGACACCCCCACTATAGGAGACATACTCTCCACATCCATTCTATCTCATTATCATCGTTATATGCCATGCCGTATGACATGGGCGATCATGAATTTTCCATGACCATACCATTTGCTATTGTACTTGGCAAATTTTTCTGCCTAAGAGTTTTACCATTGTTTTCTTCTGGGCAGTATCCTTACAAGACAGGTGATCATGGCCATTATCAGTACACTTCAGAGTGGACAATAAAGATTTTACTTCATGAATACATTTGGGTGTATCTTATGGATTTTGGGCTGCTGATCATAAAATTCACCATGACGTTTCCTTACCACGTGCCTATTTTTGAAATTGCCTGCATTTGTTATTTCAATTCATAATTCAAGTCAGAATAACTGATGCCAAGATTAGGAAGGCATTTTTGTTGGTCCACAAATCAATAACAGGAAATTTGAAGAACTTCTAGCAAGTCCGGAGAAAATTGCATGGAAGGCATTCAAGGATGTTGTTGACAATTTTCTTGGCAACTACAGAGCACTAAACTACATGCAGGTGATTGACAACATGCTCAAGCATACAAAACCATAAAGTGCAACATGTCACTAAAGATTTATTTTCTGCATTCCCATTTAGACGTCTTGCCTGCAAATCTTGGCACAAGCATGGTGAAAGGTTTCACCAGGACATTGCGGTCATGGGGAAATGGTATCGGGACAACTGGATTCCATCAATGCTGGCTTATTATTGTTGGACACTTAAGCGAGAAACATCAGTCACTGAGTACAAATGGAAATTATTAACGAAGTATTTTTAGCTTAGTTGAACTATTGCAAAGCATCAACAACTTTATGCAATTTAATGCATTATATTCATTAAAAGTTAATTTCTTGCTTCTCCAAATTTCTACATGATACAAGTAGTCTGAAATTATATTTGTGTTCAGCTTCAAGCAGTCTGTCATAAACAAAAAAAAGTTCTGAAGAAGCAACACTTTCAAAAACATCTGTAACCAGGACTTGTGATATGCACCAGCTGCTCATATGATCATCTACCACCTGCTCCCATGGCTCCATGTGACCCTGATCGGGGGGGCTAAGCAGGCGCTACACATTGCCCAAGGGTGACCTGTAGGCTAGTGGAGGGAAGGAGCACCTTACCCCTCCTTTGCTGGAGATGCATCTCCACCTGACACCCACTCCAGGCCTGACAATATTTGATAGGTTTCAATGAGATCCTCCCGCTATTTTTCTAAACCCCAGTGAGTACAGGCCCAGAGTCATCGATGCTCCTCATATGTTAACTCTTTCATTCCCAGGATCACTCTTGTAAACCCCGAGATTCAATCCAATGCTAGCACATCCTTTCTCAGATAAAGGACCCAAAACTGCTCACAATACTCCACATGCAGTCTGGCCAATGCTTTATAAAGCCCCTCAGCATTACATTCTTACTTGTTGGACAAGTATTATAACGATCTTGTACAATATCCTCGACCAAAATTGATAAACCAGATTATTTGAACAAGGTGCCACTGCCTCTTGTGTTTGTTTGTGCGTGCAAGTGGGTGTTGCATTTTGCACAGGAGGAGTGTTAGAGCCTGCATTTGGCTGTTGCTACATTTTAGGCTGTGCAAGTTCCTGTAGAAATCCAAGAATTTCATTGTTTTCTACAGAGAAAAGTAGCAATCAGTGTTCAGAAGTGGGAATGAGGAAGAGCTTGGTTATCAAGTGCATGCACAGTTGGAGAGATTCTTTACAAGATTAAGATTGCCTTCAATTGAAGAGCTTTGACCAGCAGCCAGTCCAGACATTGGATGTTTGGAGAGGAGGGAACTTCGTACAGGGTCCACTGGCTCAACGATAAAAGACAGCAGTAGGTCATGGCAGCTTAACAGAGCTTTGACCAGTGACCAGTGACTGATTAGCAGGAGCAAATTAAAGGAAGGCAGGGGCAAGTGC
This sequence comes from Mobula birostris, assembly GCF_030028105.1. NCBI lineage: Eukaryota > Metazoa > Chordata > Chondrichthyes > Myliobatiformes > Myliobatidae > Mobula > Mobula birostris. Next base: position 81,464,910 of record NC_092371.1, read on the forward strand.
AGCAGCCATCGTTTGAGTGGACATAGTGAGAGTGGTGATCTTAAGGCTTTAGCTCTTTGAGGTTTCACTCAGAGAAAGCAAAATAAAGAAAAGCTCAAGTTTTTTTCCATTTCTTCTTTAAATCTGCTCAGTTAGGATAGTAGAGATGCCAGGCAGGATAGCTGAATGTTCCTCTTGTGGGATGTGGGAAGGCAGGGAGACCTCCAGTGACCCTGACCACTACAACTGTGAGCAGTGCATCCAGCTACAGCTTCTAACAAACCCCATTAAGGAGTTGGAACTGGAACCGGATGAACTCCAGATCATTTGGGCAGCTGAGGGGGTGATAGAAAAGGCTTATAGAGAGGTACAGGACACAGGAAACTGGGTGACAGTCAGGAAGGGGAAAGGGGGTAAGGAGCCAGTGCAGAGTACTCCTGTGGCCAGCACCCTCAACAACACTCTGGATACCGTCAGGGATGAATGGCCTAACAGAGGAAAGTCACAGTGGTCAAGTCTCTGTCACTGAGTCTGCCCTTGAGAGTCAGAAGGGAAGGGGAGAACAGAGGTACACTGTGGTGAAAGAGGATTCATTAGTTAGGGGAACAGATAGGAGGTCTGTGGGTAAGAACAAGATTCATAGAAACACAGAAACACAGAAAACCTACAGCACAATACAGGCCCTTCGACCCACAATGCTGTGCCAAACATGTCCCTACCTTAGAAATTACTAGGCTTACCCATAGCCATCTATTTTTCTAAGCTCCATGTACCTATCTAAACGTCTCTTAAAAGATCCTATCGTATCCGCCTCCACCACCGTTGCCAGCAGCCCATTCCACGCTCTCACCACTCTGAGTAAAAAACTTATCTCCTAACATTTCCTCTGTACCTACTCCCTAGCACCTTAAATCTGTGTCCTCTTGTGGCAGTCATTTCAGCTCTGGGAAAAACCCTCTGACTATCCACATGATCAATGCCTCTCATCATCTTGTACACCTCTATCAGGTCACTTCTCATCCTCTGTCACTCCAAGGAGAAAAGGCCAAGTTCACTCAACCTATTCTCATAAGGCATGTTCCCCAATCCAGGCAACATCTTTGTAAGTCTCCTCTGCACCCTTTCTATGGCTTCCACATCCTTCCTGTAGTGAGGCGACCAGAAGTATATTGCCTCCTGGGTGCCAGGGTCCCTGATATCTCACCATTTGAGTCCTCAGCATTCTTAAGTGGGAGGGTAAACAGCCAGAAGTTGCGATTCATGAAGGTACCAATGACATGGGTAGGATGAGTGATAAGGGAGTTCAGGGAATTAGGTGCTAGGTTAAAGAGCAGGACCTCCAGGGTTGTGATCTAAGGATTGCTACCTGTGCCACGTGCTAGTGAGGCCAGAACTAGGAAGATTATACAATTTAATACATGGCTAAGGAGTTAGTGTAGGAGGGAGGACATTCAATTTTTGGATCATTAGGCTCTCTTCCAGGGAAGATGGGAGTGAACTGGAGGGGGACTAATATCCTAGCGGGAAGGTTTGTTAATGCTGCACAGTGGGGTTTATCTAGAGTTGCAGGAAGATGGGAACCAGCGTGCCAGAACAGTGGAGAGATTGTGGAGGCAGATGTTGGTAAGACCTCAGACAAAGTTAGGGATTAAAAGTTTGAGCATGGTGCGACAAAATCAAGAAGGGTGAATACAGGACTGAAAATGTTGTATCTGAATGCGTGCAGTATACGGAATAAGGTAGATGAATTTGCAGCGCAGTTGTAGATTGGCAGGTATGATGTGGGCATCACTGAATCATGGTTGAAAAAAAATTGTAGCTGGGGGCTTAATGTCCAAGGATACACATTGTATCAAAAGGGCAGGAAAGAAGGCAAAGGGAGTGACATTGTTCTGTTGGTAAAAAATGAAATAAAATCATTAGAAAGAAGTGACGTAGGATCAGAAGGTATTGAATCATTGTGGATAGAACTAAGGAACTGCAAGGGTAAAAAGACCCTGATGGCAGTTGTATACAGACCCACAAACAGTAGTAAGGATGTGGCCTACAAATTACAATGGGAGATGGAAAATGCATGCCAAGAGGGCAATGTTACAATGTCATGGGGGACTTAAATATGCAGGTAGATTGGGAAAATCATGTTAGTGCTGGATTCCAGGAGGGGGAATTTCTAGAGTGCCTACGAGGTGGCTTTTTAGAGCAGCTCATGGTTGAGCCCACTAGAGGAACAGTTATTTTGGATTGGGTGTTGTTCAGTGAACCAGAATTGATTAGAGAGCTTAAGGTAAAAGAACCCTTAGGGAAAGTGATCATAATATGATCAAATTTAACCTGGAATTTGAGAAGGAGCTAAAGTCAGATGTATCAGTATTACAAAGGGAATTACTGAGGCACGAGAGAGGACTTGGCGAGATTTGATTGGAAAAGAACACTGGGAGGGATGGCAGCAGAGCAACAATGGCTGGAATGTCCGACCTCAGTGGTTGGGAAGATGTCGGAGTCAATTATTAAGGATGAGGTCTCAGGGTACTTGGAGGCACATGATAAAATAATCCATAGTCAGCATGGTTTCCTCAAGGGAAAATCTTGCCTGACAGTTCTGTTGGAATTTGAAGAGATAACAAGCAGGATAGATAAAGGAGAATCACTTAAAGTTGTTTATTTGGATTTTCAGAAGGCCTTTGACAAGGTGCCACATGAGACTGCTTAACAATCTACAAGCCCGTGGTATTACAGGGAAGATTGTAGCATGGATAAAGCAGTGGCTGCTTGGCAGGAGGCAAAGGGTAGGACGAAGGGACCCTTTTCTGGCTGGCTGCCGGTGACAAGTGGTGTTCCACAGGGAGTTTTTTTTAGTCAGAGGGTGTGAATCTGTGGAATTCTCTGCCACAGACTGCGGTGGAGGCCAAGTCCATGGGTATACTTAAGGCAGAAGTTAATCATTTCCTGATCGGTCAGGGCATCAAAGGATATGGTGAGAAGGCAGATGTATGGGGTTGAGTGGGATCTGAGATCAGCCGTGATGGAATTTCAGAGAGAATCGATGTGCTGAATGGTCTAATTCTGCATCTTATGATCTATAGGCCAGTTAGTGTGATCTCAGTGGTTGGAAGATGTTGGAGTTGGAGACGATTATGAAGGGTGAAATCTCAGGGTACTTGGAGAAACATGATAAAATAGGCCATAATGAACACAGTTTCCACAAGGGAAAATCTTGCCCAACAAAGCTGTTGGAATGCTTTGAAGAAATAAAAAGCAGGATGGACAAAGGAGAATCAGTTGATGTTGTGTACGTGGATTTTCAGAAGGTTTTTTATAAGGTACTAAACATGACGCTGTAACAAGCTACAAGTCCATAGTATTACAGGAAAGATTCTAGCATGGATAAAGCAGTGGAACACACACAAAATGCTGGAGGAACTCAGCAGGCCAGGCAGCATCTAAGAAGAGAGTACGGTCAATGTTTTGGGCCAAAACTCTTTGGCAGGACATGAGTGTAATTTTTGTGTGTTGTATGGATAAAGCAGTGGCTGCTTGGCATGAGGGAAAGAGTGGGAATAAAGGGAGCCATCCTTGAGACACCAGGCAAGGTCAGTTGATCCCAAACAATTGGGTTACTGATCATTACAGATTGTCTCTCTGGTGCTTCCCTCTCCCTCCCCTCTCCCTTCCCCTTTTCCCAGCCATGATTCCCCCCCTCCCTGCCCTCTTCCCACTCTCAGTCCACAATAGAGACCCATATCAGAACTAGGTTTTGTCATCACTCACATATGTCATGGAATTTGTTTTTTTTTGGCAGCAGTACAGTGCAATACATAAAATTACTACAGTACTGTGCAGAAGTCTCCGGCATCCTAGATACAGTATATGTGCCTAAGACTTGCACAGGACTGTAAATGCTATTATAAACCATCTAGATGAAATTACAGAGAATTATTGCCGGGGTGTAGCATCCTGTTTTGCATTTTAAGTATATTAAAATTCACCAAGTAGCAATAGAGCCAGAAGCAAATGCTTTGGAAAGAACAGTGGATAGTAATGATTCAGGAAATTAAAATGTGCTTTTTATTACATAGAATTCCAGTTTCTTTATCAGTGGTCAGCGAGTCATATTCCACAGAATGCCTTTCCTTCAAAGTATTAAAGAAATGCTTTTGCACCTCGTAATTAGCAGAGCTCAATCTCATTAAGGTCAGGATTGCCAATGCCTTGATCAAAGCTTTTTATTACTGAGATTTCCTTTTTTATTAACTGGTGCTAGAAAAGACTATGTTACCCCATTCATAGTCTGGTAAGCGTGCTTGAGGATTTGAGGTGAAATTATAAAAATTGTGGGAATCCCCGTAACTGAGCCATGGACGGTCCCAAGCCTGGCTTCAAAAGGACAAGGGTTAGGCACGGGACGAGCAACCCCATCCTGAAAAAAAACAGACCTACACAAACACCAGCAGAAGCTTCAACAACCTCATCCCTGGGGGAGGACGGACTTTTGAAGATGGGCTCCACCTAGGGATAACTTGAAAGACTGGCCAGAGGAGTCTGGCGAGCTGCGGGCAGCCTATGCCCCAGTAGGGACGGTGGGCTGAACTGAGTAATCCTCAGCCATGCAGGCAGCACCTGTGGAAACGGAGACAGAGAGAAAGTAAAAACATTAGAACCCCAAAGCCCTCCACACTCCTCTCCCACACACAAGCAGCGGCCCAGCAACAACTCTGTCCCCCCCCAACTGAGTTCAGCAAAAAGTATCAGCATCTTCCAGCCACCAAGCAAGTAAAGTTCAAAGTCCAAAGCTCTCAAGAAAGACCATGACTTGCAGTACAACAAAAACTAATCATTCACCCGACAATTCTACATACCACAGACTCTCTCTCTCTCCCCCCCAAATAAAGGGGCAGAGAGTGGTATCGCAATACAGTTTTAATGGTTAGACCGATATCGTTTACTTCAACACTTTAGGTTGGCAATGCTTTATTTAAGTTTCATGTAATTTTCAAACATCTAAAACTTCACACCAACACTCCGGACACCCTCGAGTGAATGTTAATCACCACTATCTCTTGGCTGCATTCATGCATATGCAGACATATCAGGTGAATGGGTGTTTCCTGATTTGCAATTAACCTCAGTCTGCAGCTCCAGGAAGATCATTGTTCAGAGCTGCATTTTAAATTCAATCTGCAATCCATGTTCAGATCTGCTGACTGGCTATATACCTTAAGGTATATTTGCTATATACCTTAACTCCAGAGCATACCCTAACGTTACAGATGCTGGAAATCTGGTGCCACACTTACAAAATGCTGGAGAAACTCAGTAGGTTGTAAGGCTCCAATAAAATTGTGTACTAGACTGTAAGTGTCTGGGTGTAAATACATTTTCCTCTGAAGCCCCTCACTTGTGTAAGTCTCCTACGGTCCAGAGGATGATATAGTCATAGACAACTGAAAGGTTCATTTAATCTATGGTAAAAAGATCTTGAGAGGATTGATAAAGGTAAATAACTTTCTCTCTCTGTTACACATTCATCACCGTAATACAACCCTACTATTTTTTTTACCTTCTATATCGCAATTTAGTGGCAGTCCTTTCAGTAACCTAAAAAGTTCAAAGTTGAAAGTAAATTTATTGTCAAAGTCCACGCTGGTTCAGGAGTCTGATGGCTGAGGGGTAATAACTGTTCCTGAACTTGCTGGTGTGAGTCCTGAGTCTCCTGTATCTTCCCGATGGCAGCAGCAAGAAGAGAGCATGACCTGGCTGGGGGTATCCAAACATGTTGATAGTCTTGTACAAAGCAACCCCTTAGTGCTCTAGATTGTGACTTTGAAGCATAGGGTAAAATATTTGATAGTAAGCCAAGCCACATTTTAAATCACTCCCTGTCTGTCTTTCTATTGAAATCACAAGAATACACGTTAATATAAATATTTAAGCATTCCTCAGAAACAGCACAATTTATTAACTTCCAGTGTATTGCAATTTACTAAATTGGTGCTTACCCATTACGAATCATGAACGTTTTGAGAGATTAGAGCTATGCAGACAAGGTTGGTCGATCAGAGGTCAGACAGGGTCACAAATTACCACTCATTTGTTTCTGACTCAGTCTATCTCGATCATAAATCCAGCTGCTCACAGGGAGGCCCTCGGCTTATGAGAAATGAGACTTCACCCCTTCTCTTAGTGGCCACAACACCTCCACCAGTCTGATTAAAGGTGGCCCTAAACATCTCGATGTCTTCTGACTTAGTTCCCATCCTGTTTTCCCCCTTACCGTGCCCCAAACCCAAACCAATGGTCCTTTTAAGCTGAACACACTTCCTTTGCTCTCCTTGTTCTGCTGATAATTACTGAGTCTGCTTGTACGTACAACCATTCTGATAATTCTAGATTGTTCTGGCTGCTTGCACTATTGTCTTGTAAGTTGTTGTTTGCTATTATGTTGTTGTTATGGACTGTCCTGTGATTTATGCTTGGCATCGAACCACAATCAATTTTGGTATGTATATTTGTCTTGATTGATTGATTGATTGAGATGCAATGCAGATTAGGGCCTGCCAGCCCTTCAAGTTGTGCCTCCCAGACATCCCTGATGTAACCCTAGCCTAATCTTGGGACAATTTACAATGCTTAATTACCTATGAACCGGTACATCTTTGGTCTGCAGGAGGAAACAGAGCACCCAGAGGAAACCCACGGGGTCACGGGGAGGACGTTCAAGCTCCTTGCAGACAGCAGCGAGAATGTTTCACATACTGGCTATGAGGTCATTCTGATTCTGAAACTGATTGTAGGTTGATTCAGGTTTGAATTCAATTGAATTGACTTTGTTACTTCAATCCTTCATGTACATGAGGAGTAAAAATCTTTATGTTACGTCTAAATGTCTAAATGTGCAATATGCAATTTATAGTAATTTATAATAAATAGTATGTACAACAGGGCAGTCAATATAGCATAGAAATACAATTGTGTCAGTGTGAATCAGTCTGATGGCCTGGTGGAAAAAGCTGTCCCGGAGCATGTTGGTCCTGGCTTTTATGCTGCGCTACCGTTTCCCGGATGATAGCGGCTGGAACAATTTGTGGTTGGGGTGACTCGGGACCCCAATGATCATCAGGCCCTTTTTACACACCTGTTGCTGTAAATGTCCCAAATAGTGGGAAGTTCAATCTACAGAGGAGAGGCTGTACTTGATCTGGTATTGGGAAATGAACCTGGTCAGGTGTCAGGTCTCTCAGTGGGAGAGCGTTTTGAAGATAATGATCACAATTCTATCTCTTTTACTATGGCATTGGAGGGGGATAGGAACAGACAAGTTAGGGAAACGTTTAATTGGAGTAAGAGGAACTATGAGGCTATCAGGCAGGAACGTGGAAGCATAAATTGGAAACAGATGTTCTCAGGGAAACGTACCGAAGAAATGTGGCAAATGTTCAGGGGATATTTGTGTGGGGTTCTGAGTAGGTACGTTCCAATGAGACATGGAAAGGATGGTAGGGTACAAGATCCGTGGTGCACAAAGGCAATTGTAAATCTAGTCAATAAGAAAAGAAGAGCTTACAAAAGGTTCAAAAAACTAGGTATTGATATGAATATAGAAGATTATAGGGCTAGCAGGAAGGAGCTTAAAAAGGAAATTAGGCGAGCCGGAAGGGGCCATGAGAAGGCCTTGGTGGACAGGATTAAGGAAAACCCCAAGGCATTCTGTAAGTATGTGAAGAGCACGAAGATAAGACAAGAGAGAATAGGACCAATCAAATGTGACAGTGGAAAAGTGTGTATGGAACTGGAGGAAATAGCAGAGGTACTTAATTAATACTTTGCTTCAGTATTCACTACGGAAAAAGATCTTGGCGATTGTAGGGATGACTTGCAGTGGACTGAAAAGCTTGAGAATGTAGATAATAAGAAAGAGGATGTGCTGGAGCTTTTGGAAAGCATCAAGTTGGATAAGTCACCGGGACTGAATGGGATGTATCCCAGGCTACTGTGAGAAGTGAGGGAGGAGATTGCTGAGCCTCTGGTGATGATCTTTGCATCATCAATGTGGACGGGAGAGGTTCCGGAAGATTGGAGGGTTGCGGATGTTGTTCCCTTATTCGAGAAAGGGAGTAGGGATAGCCCAGGAAATTATAGACCAGTGAGTCTTACTTCAGTGGTTGGTAAGTTGCTGGAGAAGATACTGAGAGGCAGGATTTATGAACATTTGGAGAGGCATAATATGATTAGGAATAGTCAGCATGGCTTTGTCAAAGGCAGGTCGTGCCTTACGAGTCTGAATGAATTTTTTGAGGATGTGACTAAAGCACATTGATAAAGGTAGAGCTGTAGATGTGACGTATATGGATTTTAGCAAGGTATTTGATAAGGTACCCCATGCAAGGCTTATTGAGAAAGTAAGGAGGCATGGAATCCAAGAGTACATTGCTTTGTGGATCCAGAACTGGCTTGCCCACAGAAGGCAAGGAGTGGTTGTAGACGAGTCATATTCTGCATGGAGGCCGGTGACCAGTGGTGTGCCTCAGGGATCTGTTCTGGGACCCCTACTCTTTGTGATTTTTATAAATGACCTGGATGAGGAAGAGGAGGGATGGGTTAGTAAATTTGCTGATGACACAAAGGTTGGGGGTGTTGTGGATAGTGTGGAGGGCTATCAGAGATTGCAGCGGGACATTGATACGATGCAAAACTGGGCTGAGAAGTGGCAGACGGAGTTCAACCAAGATAAGTGTGAGGTGGTTCATTTTGGTAGGTCAAATATGATGGCAGAATATAGCATTAATGGTAAGACTCTTGGCAGTGTGTAGGATCAGAGGGATCTTGGGGTCCGAGTCCATAGGACACTCAAAGCTGCTACGCAGGTTGACTCTGTGGTTAAGAAGGCATACCGTGCATTGGCCTTCATCAATCGTGGGATTGAGTTTAAGAGCCAAGAGGTACTGTTGCAGCTACATAGGACCCTGGTCAGACCCCACTTGGAGTACTGTGCTCAATTCTGGTCGCCTCACTATAGGGAGGACGTGGAAACCATAGAGAGAGTGAAGGGGAGATTTACAAGGACGTTGCCTGGATTGGGACGCATGCCTTATGAGAATAGGTTGAGTGAACTCAACCTTTTCTCCTTGGAGCGACAGAGGATGAGAGGTGACCTGATAGAGGTGTACAAGATAATGAGAGGCATTGATTGTGTGGATAGTGAGAGGCTTTTCCCCAGGGCTGAAGTGGCTAGCACGAAAGGGCATAGTTTTAAGGTTCTTGGAAGTAGGTACAGAGGAGATGTCAGGAGTAAGTTTTTTTACACAGAGAGTGGTGAGTGCGTGGAATGGGCTGCCGGCGGCGGTGGTGGAGGCGGAAACGATAGGGTCTTTTAAGAGACTCCTGGACAGGTACATGGAGCTTAGAAAAATAGAGGGCTATGAGTAAAGCCTAGGTAGTTCTAAGATAGGGATATGTTTGGCACAGCTTTGTGGGTCAAAGGGTCTGTATTGTGCTGTATGTTTTCTATGTTTCTATATTCCTATGTTACAGATGCATTAGGCTGTCCACACCAGTCTCTGCGAAGCCCTGCGATTGAGGGAAGTACAGTTCCCATACCAGGCAGTGATGCAGCCGGTCAGGATGCTCTCAATTGTGCCCCTGTAGAAAGTTCTTAGGATGTGGAGGCCCTTATCAAACTTCCTCAACCATCTGAGGTGAAAGAGGCGCTCTTGTGCTTTCTTCACCACACAGCCCATATGTACAGACCACGTGAGATCCTCGGTGATGTTTATCCTGAGGAACTTCAAGCTGTTCACCCTCTCAACCCCAGATTCATTGATGTCAATAGGGGTCAGCCTGTCTCCATTCCTCCTCTAGACCACAACCAGCTACTTTGTTTTTGCGACATTGAGGGAGGGGTTGTTCTCTTGACACCACTGTGTCAGGGTGATGACTTCTTCTCTGTCGGCTGCCTTGTTATTATTTGAGATTAGGCCAAATAATTTCATTGTTAAAACAGTGGTCAGGCCTAATTAAAGTCAAAGTAAATTTATTATCAAATTATGTATACATCACCATATACTACCTTGAGATTCATTTTCTTTTAAGAATTTTATTTAAATGTACAATGTGGAATAGACCCATCTGGCCCTTTGAGCCACAGTGCCCAGCAACCCCAGACAAACCCTGATTTAACTCTAAACTATTCATGGGGTAATTTACAGTGACTAATTAACCTACCTGTTGTGACTCTGGACTGTGGGAAGAAACTGGAGCATTTGGAGAAAACTCACACATTTCACAGGGAGGGCATACAGAGACTCCTTACCGGAATTTAGGACTCCAGTGCCGGAATTGAAGTCCGAACTCCGGAGTCCCAAGTTGTAATAGTGTCACGCTATCCAATACACTACCGCAGCACCTAAGAAATTGTAAATGTTTATTTTCCTGTCTATTCTTGCAGGCCTATACAGGAACCTAAAAAAAAACTATAGAAATCATGAAAATCTATACAAAACAAAGACTAACAAACAACTGATGTTCAAAAGACAAACTGCAAATACAAATAAATAAATAAATAAACAAACAATACTGAGAACGTGAGTTATGAGGTCCTTGAAAGTAGGTCCATAGGTTGTGGAATCAGTTCAGAGTTAGACTGAGTGAAGTTATCCACTCCGGTTCAGACACCTGATGGTTAATGGTAATAACCATCTGGAAAGAAATGGATCCATCAGGCAGACGCAACATGGATTCAGCAAAGGCAGGTCCTGTTTGACAAACTTACTGGAGCTCTTTGAGGATATAACGAGCGCAATGGAACAGATGGACATTATTTACTTGGATTTCCAGAAGGCGTTCAATAAGGTGCCACATAAAAGACTTATCCATAAGATAAGGATGTATAGAGTTGGGGGTGATGTATTAGCGTGGAAAGAGGATTGGTTAACTAATAGAAAGCAGAGAGTTGGGATACATGGGTGTTACTCTGGTTGGCAATCAATGGTGAGCGGTGTGCCGCAGGGGTTGGTGTTGGGACCGCAACTGTTCACAATATACATTAACGATCTGGAAGAGGGGACCGAGTGTAGTGTATCTAAGTTTGCTGATGGAAAAGCAAATTGTGCAGAAGATACGGAGAGTCTGCAGAGGGATGTAGATAGGTTAAGTGAGTGAGCAAGGGCCTGGCAGATGGAATAGAACGTTGGTAAATGCGAGATCATCCGCTTTGGAAGGAAAAATAAAAGAGCAGATTATTATTTAAATAGTAAAAATTTGCAGCATGCTGCTGTGTAAAGGGACTTGGCGGCGCAGGCTTGTGCATGGATCACAAAAGGTTGGTTTGCAGGTGCTGCAAGCTATGAAGAAGGCAAATGGGATGTTGGCCTTCGTTACTACAGGGACTGAATTTAAGAGCAGGGAGGTTATGCTGCAACAGTACGGGGTACTGGTGAGGCCGCACTTGGAGTACTGCATGAAGTTCTTGTCTCCTTACTTTAGAAAGGATGTACTGGCTTTGGAGGTGGTGCAGAGGAGGTTCACCAGGCTGATTCCGGAGATCAGGGGTGTAGACTATGAGGAGAGATTGAGTTGTTTGGGACTGTACTCACTGGAATTCAGAAGAATGCAAAGAGATCTTATAGAAACATATGTCATGGTGAAAGGGATAGATGAGATAAAGGCAGGAAAGTTGATTCCACTGGTAGGTGGAGACTAGTTCTCGGGCACATAGGCTCAAGATTCAGGGGAGTAGATTTAGGAAGGAGATGAGGAGGAACTACTTTTCCCAGAGGGTGGTGAATCTGTGGAATTCTTTGCCCAGTGAAGTAGTGGGGGCTACCTCAGTAAATATATTTCAGATGAGGTCAGATAGATTTTTGCATAGAAAGGGAATTAAGGATTATGGGGAAAAGGCAGGGAGGTGGAGATGAGTCCATGGCCAGATCCGCCATAATCCGGCAGAGCAGGCTTGACCAGCCAGATGGTCTACTCCTGTTCCTATTTCTTACATTCTTATGTTCTTACAACCGTTCTTGAACTTGGTGGTGTGGGACCAAAGACTTTTGTATCTCCTACCCAATGGTAGAAACGAGAAGAGAATATGGCCAGGACGCTGGGGGTCTTTGATGATAGATGCTGCTTTCTTGTGGTATTACTCCATGTAAATGTGCTCAATGGTGGTGAGGGCTTTGCCTCTGATGGACTGGGCTGTACCCACCACTTCCTGTAGACCTTACGGTTCCTGGTCATCGGCGCTTCCATACCAGGCCATGATCCAACCAGTCAGGGATTCTCTCCACTGTGCACCTTGAGAAGTTTGTCAAAGTTTTAGATGGCATGCCAAATCAGTGCAAACTGGAAGAAAGTAGAGGTGCTCTCCTGTTTTCCTGGTGATGACGCACACGTGCAAGTCACAGGATGGATTTTCTGATGTGACAATGCCGAGGAATTTACAGTTACTGATGCTTTGTGTCTGTGATGCTGTTACAACACACACAAGTTGCTAGAGGAGTTCAGCAAGTCAGGCAGCATCTATGGAGGGGTGTAACCAGTTGACGTTTTGGGTTGACATCCTTCATCAGGACTGGAAAGGAAGGTGGAAGACATGCTTTTCATTGCACCTGAAACTTGTGCATGTGACAATAAACTCAACTTTGACTTTGTCTTTGATTTCATACACTGTGGCACCCTCTGTTGATCAGGTTCAACCATGGATGTTGCGTCCCAGCTGATTACGTGATACGCAAGCCAGGGCAATGCAATATGGAAAGCAAGCTGTTGCAATGTAGCCAACTTCCCCTCTCCACACAGCCGATGAATCCAATGGAATGGCAGAGACCGAAACGGTTTAGTACCAGGAGTTACCAATCAGCATTGAACTCAACATAGGACTGCTTTAGGGATTCCAGCTCCAGAATCTTCCTCGGAGTTTACTCCCGAAGCCTTCCCCATGAGTGAGTATAGCTAAGGGAGCAGAGGTTTGAGATCAGAGTTTTCCTTCTCCTAGATGAGCTCCTAACAACAGCTGACGAGCCCCATCTGCCCAAAGCGACTGATTTTAAGGTGCCAGTAACTCGCCTTTGCCCCTTCTCCTGTCAGTAGAAATGGTTCTTCCAGGCTCAGTAGCTAAAGTACAGGTGAAGGCCAGGAACTGGAATTGGTTGTCAGAGCAACACACATAAAATGCTGGAGGAACCCAGCAGGCCAGGCAGCATTTATGGAAAAGAGTACAGTTGACATTTCAGCCCGAAACTGGCCTGCAGAGTTCCTCCAGCATTTTGTGGGTGTTGCTTGGATTTCCAGCATCTGCAGATTTTCTCTTGCTTGTGATTGATTGTCAGAGGCTATTTAAGAAGCACGCCATTGGGAGCATTTCGTAGTTTGTGGGAGCTTATCCCCACTACCACCTCCATGGCTATAACAACGTTAAGGAACCTTTTCACACACAGAGCCTACTAATATAAGCCTGGAAAACTCAACCACTAAGTCAACAGCAATAACTTGCATTTATGTAGCACTGGTATTGGTAATCCTTTATTTTTGTCACGCGGACTGCAATGCAATGAGAAGCTTTTACTTGTGTGACATATAAGACAGATCACTCCATGCAGAATCACATTTATTATCACTGAGAGACTCAGTGGCCGCTTCATTCGGTACCTCCTGCACCTAATAAAGTAGCCACTGAGTGTATGTTCGTGGTCTTCTGCTGCTGTGGCCCCTCCACTTCAAGGTTTGACATGTTGCGTGTTCACACCACTATTGTAGCACGTAGTTATTTGAGTTATTGACATCTTCTTGTCACCTTGAACTACTCTGGCCATTCTCCTCTGACTTCTCTCATTAACAAGGTATTTTTGCCCACAGAGCTGCTGCTCACTGGATGTTTTTTTATATTTCTCACACCATTCCCTGTAACCTCTAGAGCAGGGGTTCCTAACCTGGGGTCCATGGACCCCCTGCTTAATGGCATTGGTTCATAGCATTAAAAAGGTTCGGAACCCCTGCTGTAGAGACTTGTGTGTGAAAACTACAGGAAATCCGAAGTTTCTGAGGTACTGAAACCAACCCTATGCACACACGCGGGTGGGCTGTGAAATAGGTCCGGCAATCGCTCTCGTGAGTATGCACATTCCAGCTAACTAGTTTCATTATGGTGGTACTTACCTCCCTTCTTTACGTCCCAGTCCTGTCGAGACTTGACCGAAAGCACAGCAGTTTTTCTGCTTCCTGCTCACTCTTGTCTTTGTCCAGGAAAGAGCAGTACCATTTTGATTGACTTTGAAAAGGAGCGGTATTGATTTAGTTGTTGTTTCCAGCTGGAGCATTGGCATTTAAGTTTCAGTTTGAGAGTTTTAGTTTACGGCCCTGTTGGTACAGCATTTATTGTTTTCTTTGCCTTTAAATTCTGCAACAGTTGTCATTAAAATCAGTGAACTGTTGATTCACGTTCGTCTCTCTCCCTCTCCCAGCAGCCGGGCTATATCCAAACGTGTTGACACCTCCACTTGTACTGTAATTCTGCAGAGCTGCTGTGCAGGGAGTTCCACACTTTTGATCAAGCTGTCAAGAGGAATTGAGGTGGATTTCCAAATCAAGGTGGTAGGTAACTAGGAGAGAATCTTTAAGGAGTTTAAACGCTTTGGAGGTGGTGCAGAAGTGATTTACCAGGGTGCTGCCTGGTTTAGAAGGCATGCGCTATCATGAGAAGCTGGATAAAATTGTGTTTTCTCTGGAGCACCGGAGGCTGAGGGGAGATCTGATAGAGGTTTACAAGATTAGGAGAGGTATAGATGAAGTAGAAAGGGAGTATCTATTTCCCAGGGTTGAAATGTCTAATACAAAAGGGTATGCATTGAAGGTGAGAGGGGGTAGGTTCAAATGGGATGTGAGGGGTAAGTTCTTCACTCAAAGAGTGGTAGATGCCTGGAATGCGCTGCCTGGTCTGCTGGTAGAGGCAAATATATTAGAGGCTTTTAACAGACGCTTGGATAGGCACATGTATGTACCTATTCAATAGGTATATGGGCATGGAGGGATATGGACATGGAGTAGGTATGGGTAGGGATATGGACATGGAGTAGGTATAGGTAGGGATATGGACATGGAGTAAGTAGAGGGAGGGATAGGGACACGGAGTAGGACGGATATGGACACAGTGTAGGTAGAGGGAAGAATATGGACGGTGTAGGTAGAGGGAGGGATATGGACATGGTGTAGGACGGATATGGACATGGTGTAGGTAGAGGGAGGGATATAGACACGGTGTAGGTAGAGGGAGGAATATGGACATGGTGTACATAGAGGGAGGGATATGGACATGGAGTAAGTAGAGGGGGGAATATGGACATGGAGTAGGTAGAGGGAGGAATGTGGACATGGTGTAAGTAGAGGGAGGGATATGGACATGGAGTAGGTATAGGAAGGGATATGGACATGGTGTAGATAGAAAGAGGGATAGGGACATGGTGTAGGTAGAGGGAGGGATAGGGACATAGTGTAGGTATAGGGAGGAATGTGGACATGGTGTAGGTAGAGGGAGGGATATGGACATGGAGTAGGTAGAGGGAGGGATATGGACATGGAGTAAGTAGAGGGAGAGATATGGACATGGAGTAGGACAGATAAGGACATGATGTAGGTAGAGGGATGGATATGGACATGGAGTAGGTATAGGGAGGGATATGGACATGGTGTAAATAGAGGGAGGGATAGGGACATAGTGTAGGTAGAGGGAGGGATAAGGACATATAGAGGGAGGGATATGAACATGGTGTAGGTAGAGGGAGGGATATGGACATGGAGTAAGTAGAGGGAGGGATATGGACATGGTGTAGGTAGAGGGAGGGATATGGACATGATGTAGGACGGATATGGACATGGAGTAAGTAGAGAGAGGGATAGGGACATGGTGTAGGATGGATATGGACATGGAGTAGGTATAGGGAGGGATATGGACATGGTGTAGGTAGAGGGAGGGATATGGACACGGTGTAGGTAGAGGGAGGGATATGGACATGGAGTAAGTAGAGGGAGGGATATAGACATGGAGTAAGTAGAGGGAGGGATATGGACATGGTGTAGGTATAGAGAGGGATAGGGACATGTAGGTAGAGGGAGGGATATAGACATGGTGTAGGATGGATATGGACACGGTGTAGGTAGAGGGAGGGATATGGACATGGAGTAAGTAGAGGGGGGATAGGGACATGGTGTAGGACGGATATGGACACGGTGTAGGTAGAGGGAGGGATAGGGACATGGTGTAGGTATAGGGAGGGATATGGACATGGAGTAAGTAGAGGGAGGGATATAGACATGGAGTAGGTAGGAAGCATTAACGTTTGGGTGTTTTTGATTTGCGTTTCCGTACATCCTTGTGGGCGGATGGCCCTGTTCCTGTGCTGTGTTGTTCTGTGTTATATGATATTACTGTTGATTTGCTCTCTTTGATCTTCTAGGTTACAGGGTTGAGGGTAATGAATTATTTTTGTTTCCTGCTTCAGCAAAACCTTTTTAACCTCAGCCTGTTTGTATCTATAAACCAACTTCAAACTGGGGAACATTCTGTGGTGCTACACAGAGACATGATCTGTAGAGGTAAAAGTATGACGTGTGTCAGTGTATCCTTGGTAATGTTGGATTGGAAGGTGTTGTACTATTGAATGTATCATACAGATGCATGTAGCTCAATGAACCAGCGTTCCTCTGGGGCCAAGGTGTAAAATGCCGAACCGAAGGTCACAAACAGCATGTATAATTACAATGGCACAAATCAAAGACTCAAAGTACATTTATTATCAAAGTATGTATACAGAATACAACTCTGAGGTTCGTCTTCCCAAAAACAGCCACGAAACAAAGAAACACCATGGAACCCCTTCAAGAAAACTTCCGTAACCCTCTCACTGTCGGCTTGAAATGAGTTAGCTATAAATACATGCAACATAACTCTACCATGCATGGGGTATAACAATGAAAAGACCATTCCCAATAACTAAACACCTCTAGGGTAAACATGATTCGTTTAAATGCAAACAGAACAGGCTGAACATTCCTTTAATGGAAAATGAGGGTATGACTTGTATGAACACAGATACACCCATGCAAACGTGCTGTTCACCAGGAAACAATAATTTAACTCACACCAGTATAAACTTGGATGGAAATTACATTGACAAAATATTTTAAGCAAATAAAGGAAAAGGACCCATTAAATATATATGTCTACAGTGTGCACATTCTAGTTGGATCTCATCAATCCAGTTTACTTCACTTAGTTTACTCACAGTACCAAACAATTCTGCCTGAAAACACAATCCAAGCAAAACATAAATGTCCATGCAATATCCAAGGACAAGGTGTTGAACATTCCCCAAGGTGGTGTGATAACTAGCTAATTAAAAGTTAACTGTATGTTCTCCGTGAGAACAAATACTGCATGAAGATTTTGCAACAGCAGTATCTGCCCTTCCTAGTGAGCTCATGTCAACGTTTCATCATGTTTTTCACTCTTGTTTTCCATCTGTCTCTATTCATCATCTTTCTCCTTCTCCTTCTTCCAAAACTCTAGAAAATGGCTACCCCCGATCCCTCCAGAATGTTTCAGGGCATCTTATTGACCAAAAGTTAACAAGACAATTCCTATTGGCTAATTTAACAAGTCTAACTTACCAATCCACTGAATTACTCGATTGTATAATATAATTAAAGGAACACATTGCATCTTGAGAAAATCTGCAGATAATAAAATACCCAACAGCATAATTGTATTAGTAAAATACAGTTAAACCACGGGTATTTCACATCAAATACCCAACACACACAAAAAAAGGACAAATCATGCAAACAGGAAAAAAACGAGTGAGAAAGACAGAATATATCACATCAACCTACATTAAAACAGCCTAGGAATGTCCAATTTGGTTCAGTTCAATTCAGTTTAGCGCTGTGTCGTTTGTTGACTGCAGACCGCAGTGCCAGTACGCCTGATCATAATTGCACCAAATAGCAATAAAAAAGTAGTAACCAGAAATACATACAGTATAACATGAACTAGAGTCCAATCCCCAAAATGTATTGATTAAACCTTGCCTAAGGTCTAAGACTCTGGCATCATTCTCCAGCAACCGCAAGAATCAGCTCCCCCACTGGTAGTCTCACCAACGAATCAATGACCCACACTTGAAGTATTTTATATTACCAGAATCCAACAAGGTCTTGCAATCACAAGAAAAACATTTAAGACACATGTTGTAATGTTGCCTGGAGTAATATTTTTTCCCAAGAACTGTTTTCTGCTCTGCAATTAGTCATTTAAGATGGGATAAATATGCACAGTAATCTTCAACTTAATCCTATCCTGCTTTCAGTAATGTGCGATAAAAAGGAATAGTTCAATTTCTGTGTGATGCTGAATTGCCATGGCAACGGGATTTTAAATTAACTCCTGAAAACTCAGTGGGTAATACTCCATGATGAGGCTTTAATTTAGTTAATAAAAATAATTGTATTGAAATTAGGTAGTAATATTGTAACTAAGCAAAAGCACGTTTTAATATTTCAGTCCACAAGATCTCTCTGAAGAAGAGGTCCTTTGATAAATAACAAGCAATCTGCTGATAGAACTCAGTGTGCCAAGCAGCATCTGTGAGAGGAAAGGAATTGTTGATGTTTTGGGTCAAACTCTTGCTATACCTATATACACTATATAGGATTTTGGGCTGATATCCTATGAACCTCCATAAGTACATCTGCTCTCACTCACTTTCCAGTCAGGCAGAACTGCGATAAAGCACTCCTCATCCTAATCTTTCATCCTCTCACCCAATCAGCCTCTACATGCAACATATCATTCTTTATTCCAACTTCTGCAGTCTCCTAGGACTCGCTTAATGGGATTTACTGTCTGCAGTACACACACACACACAAAATTCTGAAGGAACTCAGCAGGTCAGACAGCACCTATGGAGAGGAATAGAGTGTCAACGTTTCAGGCAGAGACCCTTCATCAGGACTGTACTTTTTAAATCTACCTCCTTCACTGCATTCACAAAGCATTCTGATTTGAATTTCCTTTGATTGTTTCAAATTTTCTTACGCAGAGAAGGACCCTTTCAACCCACTGGGTCTCTGCATACTACATTAATATATGCTATATCCACTCAGAGGCCACCTTACTAGGCACCCCTGTACACCTGCTCGTTAATCAGCCAATCATGTGGCAGCAACTCAACACATTAAAGCATGCAGACATGGTCAAGAGGTTCAGTTATTCAGATCAAACATCCAAATGGGAAAGAAATGTGATCTAAATGACTTTGACCATGGAATGATTATTGGTGCCAGGAAGGGTGATTTGAGTATCTCAGAAACTGATGGTCTCCAGGGATTTTCACGCACAATGGTCTCTAGAGCTTTCAGGAATGGTGCAAGGAACAAAAAAACACCCTGTGACCAGCAATCCTGTGAATGAAAATGCCTTGTTAATAAGAGAGGTCAGAGGAGAATGGCCAAACTAGTTCAAGTTGACAGGAATGTGACAGTAATTCAAGTAATCATATATTATAACAGTGGTGTGCAGAAGAGCATCTCTGAACGCACAACACGTTGAATCTTGAAGTGGATGGGCTACAACAGCAGGAGACCATGAACATACACTCAGTAGCCACTTATTAGGTGCAGGAGATTTCTAATGAAGTGCCCAGAGTGTATGCTATACAGTATATTCTTATTGTAATTTATAGTATATTTCATGTGTTGCACTGTACTGCTGCTGCAAAACACGATAATGATTTTGATCCTATGAGATTTTATAAAGCACTGGTAAGATCTCAGGTTGACTACTGTGAGCAGTTTCAGGTCCCTTATGTTAGAAAGGATGTGCTGAAACGAGAGAGTGTTCAAAGGAGGTTCATGAAAATGATTCCAGGTTGGAACAGATTGTTATATGAAGAGCATTTGATGCCTTTGGTCCTGTATTCACTAGAATTCAGAATAGAGGGGTGTTCCTTTAGAACGGAGACCAGGAGGAATTTCTTTGGCCAGACAGTGGTGAATTTGTGGAATTCTTTGCCACAGGCAACTGTGGAGTCCAAGTGTTTATGTATATTTAAGGCAGAGGTTGATAGATTCTTGAGTGGTCAGGGCATGAAGGAATACAGGGAGAAAGCAGGAGCTTGGGGCTGAGAGGAAAATTGGATCAACTGTGATGAAATGGCAGAGCGGACACAATGGGCCAAATGGCCTAATTCTGCTCCTATATGTTATGGTCTTAAGACCATCAGGTTCAAGTTCTCTAGGATGGCAGAGGTGATTTTTGAGGTAATATATCTAAACTGTACACACAGATTCTCCACACTGGTTAACAACACACATCAATGTGATTAAGTTTAATGTCTGGCTTCATGTAATTTTTCTAAATATTTTAATTAAAAAGCATATAATGATTTTCTGATAGAGACATTACATCTTTGTGTTCACTGTTGCCTCGAGAACATCATGGCTAATGATTGTATATTCCTTGAACTGATGTACTTTGGTGCCAGAAGGAGCTAATCAGCTTCACAAGTCTTCACAGTGCCATTAATTTACATGAAACTGCCCACACTCTGGGTGCAAGGGTGTTAAAGTGAAACAGCTGCTGCCAAATCAACACCTATGACTTCATCTGGTGTGAAAACTTCAGCACAGCAGAGAAAGATATTGAGGTTAATAATCTGGGAGAAAGGGAAGGAGGTGAATTGCTTTCTCTTTTCAATCGTCTCCATCTGCCTCATTACAGGATCCATCAACTGCACAAGTCAGGGGTGCGATGTAACACTTTCTGTTTGACTGGATGAGTGCACTACGACTCTCAAGAAACTCGCCACTACAAAGATGGTGGATGCTGCTGCCTCCATCATAGACACTAGTCTCCCCAGCACCGAGGACGCCTTCAAGGAGCAATGCCTCAAAAAGGTGGCGTCCATTATTAAGGACCCCCCCCGTCATCCAAGACATGCCCTCTTCTCATTGTTACAATCAAGGAGGATGCACAGGAGCCTGAAGGCACACACTCAACATTTCAGGAAATATATATATATTTACTATTGTAATTTACAGTTTTTTTATTATTATGTATTGCAATGTACTGCTGCTGCAAAAGAACAAATTTCATGACACGTGCCGGTGATATTAAACCTGATTCTCATTCTGATTCCCTTCCCAATGGTTTTGGCAAGTGTTGGACACTTAAATCTACCTCTATAGAGCACAATAGCACAGAAATAGGACATTCGGCCCATCTGATCCATGTTGAGCCGTTATTCAGCCTAGTCCCATCGACCAACACCTGGACCATAGCCCACCATACCCCTCCCATCCCATGTACTTACACAAACTGCTCATAAAAGTTAAAATTTAACCCAGATCTACAACTGAAATTAATTCTGTTATTGCCATGATCTCATTTCTTCTTGCACTACTTTGGATTTGCACTATATTCTTTGCACCATTCTGTTCTTTTGCACTTTTGTCGTTATATTTATTTTTGTATTTGTTATTACTGTGAGCACTGTTTGCTCTTTGAGCTTCACATCAGCAAGGAATGTCTTTGCAACTTCGTACATAAGCGGTGGGGAGTTGTGTGCCCTCGGTCGTAGTGAGCGCTGTGTGCCCTCGGTCGTAGTGAGTGTTGTGTGCCCTCGGTCGTAGTGAGCGCTGTGTGCCCTCGGTCGTAGTGAGCGCTGTGTGCCCTCGGTCGTAGTGAGCGCTGTGTGCCCTCGGTCGTAGTGAGTGTTGTGTGCCCTCGGTCGTAGTGAGCGCTGTGTGCCCTCGGTCGTAGTGAGTGTTGTGTGCCCTCGGTCGTAGTGAGCGCTGTGTGCCCTCGGTCGTAGTGAGTGCCTGTTTGCTGCCCTCCTGGAGGGAGGCGTAGGAGCCGGTGCACACTACCGGAGAGCTGGGGAGAGGCGTAGGAGCCGGTGCACACTACCGGAGAGCTGGAGGGAGGCGCAGGAGCCGGTGCACACTACCGGAGAGCTGGAGGGAGGCGTAGGAGCCGGTGCACACTACCGGAGAGCTGGAGAGAGGCGTAGGAGCCGGTGCACACTACCGGAGAGCTGGAGGGAGGCGTAGGAGCCGGTGCACACTACCGGAGAGCTGGAGAGAGGCGTAGGAGCCGGTGCACACTACCGGAGAGCTGGAGGGAGGCGTAGGAGCCGGTGCACACTGCCGGAGAGCTGGAGAGAGGCGTAGGAGCCGGTGCACACTACCGGAGAGCTGGAGGGAGGCGTAGGAGCCGGTGCACACTACCGGAGAGCTGGAGGGAGGCGTAGGAGCCGGTGCACACTACCGGAGAGCTGGAGGGAGGCGTAGGAGCCGGTGCACACTACCGGAGAGCTGGAGAGAGGCGTAGGAGCCGGTGCACACTACCGGAGAGCTGGAGGGAGGCGTAGGAGCCGGTGCACACTGCCGGAGAGCTGGAGGGAGGCGTAGGAGCCGGTGCACACTACCGGAGAGCTGGAGAGAGGCGTAGGAGCCGGTGCACACTACCGGAGAGCTGGAGGGAGGCGTAGGAGCCGGTGCACACTACCGGAGAGCTGGAGGGAGGCGTAGGAGCCGGTGCACACTACCGGAGAGCTGGAGGGAGGCGTAGGAGCCGGTGCACACTACCGGAGAGCTGGAGGGAGGCGTAGGAGCCGGTGCACACTACCGGAGAGCTGGAGAGAGGTGTAGGAGCCGGTGCACACTACCGGAGAGCTGGGGAGAGGTGCAGGAGCCGGTGCACACTACCGGAGAGCTGGAGGGAGGCGCAGGAACCGGTGCACACTGCCGGAGAGCTGGAGGGAGGCGTAGGAGCCGGTGCACACTACCGGAGAGCTGGAGGGAGGCGTAGGAGCCGGTGCACACTGCCGGAGAGCTGGAGGGAGGCGTAGGAGCCGGTGCACACTGCCGGAGAGCTGGAGAGAGGCGTAGGAGCCGGTGCACACTGCCGGAGAGCTGGAGAGAGGCGTAGGAGCCGGTGCACACTACCGGAGAGCTGGAGGGAGGCGTAGGAGCCGGTGCACACTACCGGAGAGCTGGAGAGAGGCGTAGGAGCCGGTGCACACTACCGGAGAGCTGGAGAGAGGCGCAGGAGCCGGTGCACACTACCGGAGAGCTGGAGGGAGGCGTAGGAGCCGGTGCACACTACCGGAGAGCTGGAGAGAGGCGTAGGAGCCGGTGCACACTACCGGAGAGCTGGAGAGAGGCGTAGGAGCCGGTGCACACTGCCGGAGAGCTGGAGGGAGGCGTAGGAGCCGGTGCACACTACCGGAGAGCTGGAGGGAGGCGTAGGAGCCGGTGCAGACTACCGGAGAGCTGGAGAGAGGCGTAGGAGCCGGTGCACACTACCGGAGAGCTGGGGAGAGGTGTAGGAGCCGGTGCACACTGCCGGAGAGCTGGAGGGAGGCGTAGGAGCCGGTGCACACTGCCGGAGAGCTGGGGAGAGGTGCAGGAGCCGGTGCACACTACCGGAGAGCTGGAGGGAGGCGCAGGAACCGGTGCACACTGCCGGAGAGCTGGAGAGAGGCGTAGGAGCCGGTGCACACCACCGGAGAGCTGGAGGGAGGCGTAGGAGCCGGTGCACACTACCGGAGAGCTGGAGAGAGGCGTAGGAGCCGGTGCACACTACCGGAGAGCTGGAGAGAGGCGTAGGAGCCGGTGCACACTACCGGAGAGCTGGAGGGAGGCGTAGGAGCCGGTGCACACTGCCGGAGAGCTGGAGGGAGGCGTAGGAGCCGGTGCACACTACTGGAGAGCTGGAGAGAGGCGTAGGAGCCGGTGCACACTACCGGAGAGCTGGAGGGAGGCGTAGGAGCCGGTGCACACTACCGGAGAGCTGGAGGGAGGCGTAGGAGCCGGTGCACACTGCCGGAGAGCTGGAGGGAGGCGTAGGAGCCGGTGCACACTACCGGAGAGCTGGAGAGAGGCGTAGGAGCCGGTGCACACTACCGGAGAGCTGGAGAGAGGCGTAGGAGCCGGTGCACACTACCGGAGAGCTGGAGAGAGGCGTAGGAGCCGGTGCACACTACCGGAGAGCTGGAGGGAGGCGTAGGAGCCGGTGCACACTACCGGAGAGCTGGAGAGAGGCGTAGGAGCCGGTGCACACTACCGGAGAGCTGGAGGGAGGCGTAGGAGCCGGTGCACACTACCGGAGAGCTGGGGAGAGGCGTAGGAGCCGGTGCACACTACCGGAGAGCTGGAGGGAGGCGTAGGAGCCGGTGCACACTCCCGGAGAGCTGGAGGGAGGCGTAGGAGCCGGTGCACACTGCCGGAGAGCTGGAGGGAGGCGTAGGAGCCGGTGCACACTACCGGAGAGCTGGAGGGAGGCGCAGGAGCCGGTGCACACTACCGGAGAGCTGGAGGGAGGCGTAGGAGCCGGTGCACACTACCGGAGAGCTGGAGAGAGGCGTAGGAGCCGGTGCACACTGCCAGAGAGCTGGAGGGAGGCGTAGGAGCCGGTGCACACTACCGGAGAGCTGGAGGGAGGCGTAGGAGCCGGTGCACACTGCCGGAGAGCTGGAGGGAGGCGTAGGAGCCGGTGCACACAGCCGGAGAGCTGGGGAGAGGTGCAGGAGCCGGTGCACACTACCGGAGAGCTGGAGGGAGGCGCAGGAACCGGTGCACACTGCCGGAGAGCTGGAGAGAGGCGTAGGAGCCGGTGCACACCACCGGAGAGCTGGAGGGAGGCGCAGGAACCGGTGCACACTGCCGGAGAGCTGGAGAGAGGCGTAGGAGCCGGTGCACACTACCGGAGAGCTGGAGAGAGGCGTAGGAGCCGGTGCACACTACCGGAGAGCTGGAGAGAGGCGTAGGAGCCGGTGCACACTACCGGAGAGCTGGAGGGAGGCGTAGGAGCCGGTGCACACTACCGGAGAGCTGGAGGGAGGCGTAGGAGCCGGTGCACACCACCGGAGAGCTGGAGGGAGGCGTAGGAGCCGGTGCACACTACCGGAGAGCTGGAGAGAGGCGTAGGAGCCGGTGCACACTACCGGAGAGCTGGAGAGAGGCGTAGGAGCCGGTGCACACTACCGGAGAGCTGGGGAGAGGCGCAGGAGCCGGTGCACACTACCGGAGAGCTGGAGGGAGGCGTAGGAGCCGGTGCACACTACCGGAGAGCTGGAGAGAGGCGTAGGAGCCGGTGCACACTACCGGAGAGCTGGAGAGAGGCGTAGGAGCCGGTGCACACTACCGGAGAGCTGGAGAGAGGCGTAGGAGCCGGTGCACACTACCGGAGAGCTGGAGGGAGGCGTAGGATCCGGTGCACACTACCGGAGAGCTGGAGGGAGGCGTAGGAGCCGGTGCACACTACCGGAGAGCTGGAGGGAGGCGCAGGAGCCGGTGCACACTACCGGAGAGCTGGAGAGAGGCGTAGGAGCCGGTGCACACTACCGGAGAGCTGGAGGGAGGCGTAGGAGCCGGTGCACACTACCGGAGAGCTGGAGGGAGGCGTAGGAGCCGGTGCACACTACCGGAGAGCTGGAGGGAGGCGTAGGAGCCGGTGCACACTACCGGAGAGCTGGAGGGAGGCGTAGGAGCCGGTGCACACTACCGGAGAGCTGGAGGGAGGCGTAGGAGCCGGTGCACACTACCGGAGAGCTGGAGGGAGGCGCAGGAGCCGGTGCACACTACCGGAGAGCTGGAGAGAGGCGTAGGAGCCGGTGCACACTACCGGAGAGCTGGAGGGAGGCGTAGGAGCCGGTGCACACTACCGGAGAGCTGGAGAGAGGCGCAGGAGCCGGTGCACACTACCGGAGAGCTGGAGAGAGGCGTAGGAGCCGGTGCACACTACCGGAGAGCTGGAGGGAGGCGTAGGAGCCGGTGCACACTACCGGAGAGCTGGAGAGAGGCGTAGGAGCCGGTGCACACTACCGGAGAGCTGGAGGGAGGCGTAGGAGCCGGTGCACACTACCGGAGAGCTGGGGAGAGGCGTAGGAGCCGGTGCACACTACCGGAGAGCTGGAGGGAGGCGTAGGAGCCGGTGCACACTACCGGAGAGCTGGAGAGAGGCGTAGGAGCCGGTGCACACTACCGGAGAGCTGGAGGGAGGCGTAGGAGCCGGTGCACACTACCGGAGAGCTGGAGGGAGGCGTAGGAGCCGGTGCACACTACCGGAGAGCTGGAGGGAGGCGTAGGAGCCGGTGCACACTACCGGAGAGCTGGAGGGAGGCGTAGGAGCCGGTGCTCACTACCGGAGAGCTGGAGGGAGGCGTAGGAGCTGGTGCACACTACCGGAGAGCTGGAGAGAGGCGTAGGAGCCGGTGCTCACTACCGGAGAGCTGGAGGGAGGCGTAGGAGCCGGTGCACACTGCCGGAGAGCTGGAGAGAGGCGTAGGAGCCGGTGCACACTACCGGAGAGCTGGAGAGAGGCGTAGAAGCCGGTGCACACTACCGGAGAGCTGGAGGGAGGCGTAGGAGCTGGTGCACACTACCGGAGGGCTGGAGGTGGTGTGGTATGGCATCCATACTGGAGTTGGTTCTGCTCTGCAGTGTTCACTCAGCAGAAGACAAGATATATTGTGTTTGACTGCAAACTGCAGGGACTTGGACTATATTTTTTTGTGTGCGACTGTATTTTAATGATATCTTATAGGTCCTATATGTCACATGGGGGTGCTGGGAATGGACCCAAATGCAAGACACAGACACTGAAGTACAAGGAACAGGACTTGACTAGAGTAGGGACGTGACAGGTTTCAGTTAAGGAGCAGGGACAAGAACGCAGACTTGGGCTATGGAAAGCGGGACCAGGACTAGGAACCATGGACTAGGAGACAAGTCTTGGACTCCGAGCCCAAGACTGGACAAGGACCCAGAACCTGGATCTTGCCTCAGGCTCAGGCTCGGACCCCAGAACCAGGCAAGGACATGACATGGCTTCAGGACAGAACGTGGCTGGGGTCTAGAGGCTGAGCTTGGAGACAGGCTGGGGTCTTAGCTCTTGAGGCTTGAGGCTGGGGTCTTGGGTCTTGAGCTTGGCTTGGGATCCTCGAGGCTTGGGGTCTTGGGTCTTGAGCTTGGCTGCGGGATCCTCGAGGCTTGGGTTCTTGAGCTTGGCTGCAGGCTGGGGTCTTGAAGGTTGGCTTGGGGCGAGGCTTGAGGCTTGGGGTCTTGAAGCTCCTCCTGGGCAGGGCACGGTACTCCACCCAACAAAGGGGCAGGACCAATCACAGAGTAACGGCAATGCGGCCTGGCTTACCCAACAGAGGCAAGGGACAGGAAGGGACAGAACCAACCGCAGGGTAACGGCAAGACGGCCTGACTTACCCGGCGGAGGCAAGGGATGGGAAGGGTCAGAACCAACCATAGGGTAACGGCAAGACAGCCTGACTTACCCAGCAGAGGCAAGGGACAGAACCAACCACAGGGTAATGGTAAGACAACCTGACTTACCTGACAGAGGCAAGGGACAGGAAGGGAGCTAGGTACAGGGTGGCTTCAAGACAAGACTTCAGGCGAGACGAGGCAAGAGTTACCAGCAAGACAAGGCAAGGCTTCAGGCAATGCAAGGCGAGAAAACAGAAGACAGGGGAAGGGATACAAGGAGTAAGGACAAGACAACCCAGCAGCCACACCCTGGTCTCTGGAGGTATTTATGCAGCCAGCCCCAACGAGAATCAGCTGCCTCAATTAGTGCTCAACAGGAACAGAAACAGGGTAGACAGGAAAACCTGGCGCAAGGGTCGATGGACCGGACCGTGAACCGGAATGCAGATTTCACGGACCAGACCGTGACACTATAAGTGCCTTGTGCTGTGTATGATTGTTGGTACTGCGTGTTGCATCTTGGTCTTGGAGGAACACATTTTGTTTGGCTGTATTCATGGATATTCTTATATGGTTGAATGACAATTAAACTTGAACTTGATACATGACAACAAAATCAGAATCTGAGTCAGAATTAGGTTTTCTATCACAGCCTTAGATGGTATGGTGATTTGTGGCAGCAGTAGAGAGCAGACTAAAATTATTCTCAAATACATAAGTAAATAAATCATTCAAAACTAAAAGAAATAATGTGGTAGGGTTCAGGGATCATTCAGAAATCAGATGGCAGAGGGGAAGATACTATTCCTGATTCACTGAGTGTGATCCTTCAGGCTCCTGTACCTCCTCCCTGATGGTAGTAATGAGAAGAGGGCATGTCCCAGATGGTGATAGTCTTTAATGGTGGATGCCACCTGCTTGAGGCATTGGCCCTTGAAGATGATCTCAATGGTAGGGAGAGATGTGACCATGATAGAGCTGGCCAAGACTACAACTCTCTGCAGCCTCTTGCAATCCTGCACATTGGAGCTTCCATTCCATGCTGGGATGCAATCAGTTAGGATGCTCTCCACAGTAAATCCATAGAAATTTGTAAGAATCTTTGGTGACATACCAAATTTCCTCAAACATCTACTGAAGTAGAGCCACTAGCGAGTCTTAGACAATAAGACTATAAGACATAGGAGCAGAATTTGGCCATTCAGCCCATCAATGTTACTTCGTTATTCCACCATGGCTGATCCCGGGTCCCACTCAACCCCATACGCCTGCCTTCTCGCCATATCCTTTGACGCCCTGACTGATCAGGAAACGATCAATCTCCGCCTTAAATATACCCATGGACTTGGCCTCCAGTGCAGTCTGTGGCAGAGCATTCCACAGATTCACCACTCTCTTGCTAAAAAAATTCTTCCTTTCCTCCATTCTTGCCTATTCTTCCAATTTGTCAAAGTCCTGCTGCAATCACATTGTTTCCTCAGCTCTGTCTACCCCTCCACCTACCTTCATATCATCCACAAACTTTGCCACAGTTCCATTACCCAGATTATTGACCAACAGTGTGAAAAGTAACATTCCCAATACTGACCCCTGAGGAACACCACTAGTCACTGGCAGCCAACCAGAAAAGGCTCCCTTTATTCCCACTCACTGCCTCCAGCCTGTCAGCCATTCCTCTATCCATGCCAGTATATTTCCTGTAACACCACAAGATTTTATCTTGTTAAGCAGCCTCATGTGTGGCAACTTATCAAACGCCTTCTGAATATTCAAGTAAATGACATCCACTGCCTCTCCTTTGTCCACTCTGCTTGTTACTCCCTCGAAGAACTCTAACAGATTTGTCAGGCAAGATTTCCCTTTACAGAAACCATGCTGACTTTGATTTATTTTATCATCAGTCTCCAAGTACCCCGAAACCTCATCCTTAATAACAGACTCCAACACTTTCCCAACCACTGAGGTTAGGCCAACTGGCCTATAATTTCCTTTCTTTTGCCTTCCTCCCTCCTTAAGGAGTGGTGTGACATTTGCAATCTTCGATTCCTCCAGGACCATGTCAGAATCAAGTGATTGTTGAAAGATCATGACCAATGCATCTGTTATTTCTTCTGCCACCTGTCTTGGGATTCTGGGATATTGTCCATCTGGTTCGGGTGACTTATCCAACTTTAGACCTTTGAGTTTGCCTATCAAAGTATGTCGAAGCCAAGGAGCTTCAGCTGCTCTCTGTTTCCACCATTAACTCCTTAGTAAGACCTGTTGTGTGTTCTCCTGACTTCTTGTTCCTGAAATCCACAATCAATTCCTCGGTCTTGTCAACACTGAGTGCAAGGTTGTTTTTGCGATACCATTCTAAACTATGAGACAGTTAAACTGAACAATGGCCAGATCAGATAAATGGGTTAACACAAGCATTCTGCAGATGCTGGAAATTCAGATCACACAGCATCTATGGAAGGAATAAAGAGTTAATGTTTCCAGTTGGGACCCTTCAACAGGCAGATAAATGGATCATCAGCTAAATGGATAACATAATAATGGCCACTGTTTCCACTAAGTTGCACAGGGCACGTAATAACTGAAATGCTCCCACACATATAGACTTTGTTTCCACGCATCTGGAATTTTCTTTTATATAATGTTAATAATATCAAAAATTTTTTTTGAGATACAGTGCAGAATAGACCCTTCCGGCCCTTTGAGCCGTGCCCCAATTTAATCCTAGCCAAATCACGAGACAATTTACAATTTACAATGACCAATTAACCTTCCTGCCAAAGGGTCTCGGCCCGAAACGTCTCCATAAATGCTGCCTGGTTTGCAGAGTTCCTCCAGCATTTTGTGGGTGTTAACCAGGAAATCTTTGGACTGTAGGAGGAAACTGGAGCACCCAGAGGAAACCCACAACGTCACAGGGAGAATGTACAAACTCCTTGGAGGCAGCGGCAGGAATTGAACCCAGGTCACCTGTGTTGTAAGGCATTGTGACACCACACCACTGTTTTGCCCAAAATTATGTTAATATAATTTTGAAAGCTATATTAAAATAATTGTGAAAGACCCTGTAATTAATTATATTAATGAATCTAATCCATAAATTTTCTAAATAATAAATGTACAACCTTTACTTAACATTTTAGAGCTTCAACATATTTACATTGTCCGCGTTTCAAGTTATAACACTGTTAAAAATTGTAATGATAAACACGGAATGGAAGTCTGTAGCTCATTGTTAATAAACTGCCAGCCTGCTGAACTCTGACACTGTCTAAATTTAAAAGTTTATGAAACATGAAGGATTTTCTTTGTTGTACTATATTTTATTATACGCTTCCATTTATAAAATCGAAAGTATGTGATTTTTCAATTTTCATTCTAATATTCAGAGTATGCATATTATATAAAAAACATTTAAGGTGCTGCACAGTTTTCAGGCCGTGTAAAAATTTCCTGCTTACAGCAATGGTTGGTCCGTGCAGGTGTAAAATAATTAAATGGCCATGATTTGCTTCTTGGTACGGCACCCAAGGAAGAGACCTTTCAAGGAAAAACAGGGGTGAAAGTCAAAGTTGAGAGATTTGACATATAATCGAGTCAGTCAACCATAAACACTCTCGATCTGCTGCTGGTTTTTGAGGAAGTGGTTCTGGCTGCAGTCCAATCTCATGTTGCAGCTTCTGAGATAAGAGCAGCTTAAAGTGGAGGGGCTCTCGGAGACGAGTGGCTTCATTCTTTTGAGTGGTGAGCTCCTTCTGACAGCGTGTGCAGTCGAGGCGAAGTGGTGAAAGGAAGCAATAGCAGATGTTTCCAACCACAGGTAGGGAGTTCAGTGACAGTCAACGTGCTGAGCAACAACGTAAACAAGACCCTCAGCACATTTCTATCTTGAAGATAAAGAAACAATCTGGTGCAATGGAGTTTACAGAATATTTACACCCTCAGTGCAGCAAAAACCGCCGAGATGATTACTGGGGTCTCCGTCCTCTCCCTTGTGACATTTACCAAGTGCGTTGTATACGAAGAGCTCGAAGCATTGTTGAGAATTCCCACCACCCGTCCCACTACCTCTTTGACCCACTATTGTCAGGAATGAGATACAGAAGCATCAGGACTAGGTCTGTCAG
The DNA here is from genome assembly GCF_030028105.1 of Mobula birostris. Classification (NCBI taxonomy): domain Eukaryota; kingdom Metazoa; phylum Chordata; class Chondrichthyes; order Myliobatiformes; family Myliobatidae; genus Mobula; species Mobula birostris. The sequence continues at coordinate 81,496,280 of NC_092371.1, forward strand.
ACTGGATAACAGCTTCTTCCCTCAGGCTGTGAGACTAATGAATACACTGCCACTACCAAGGTCTCCTCACTAGGTTAGTGAGCAGTTTATTGCTTACTGTTTACCTGTGCCGCACGCTTTACCTGCATTTTACTAACTTATCTGTGGTAGTATTTTGTTTTACGTGCTGTGTGTGATAGATGCATTGTGGGTGCACTATTGTCCAGGGGAGTGTTGTTTTATTTGGTTGTATAAATGCACAGTCAGATGTACAGTCAATAAACCTGAACTTGAACTTGTCCGTTGCATTCTAATTTATTTATTGGGATACAGTGCGAAACAGGACCTTTCAGCCCTTCGAGCTGCACTGCCCAGCAATCTCCCGATTTAACTCTAGCCTAATCACAGGACAATTTACAATATCCGATTCACTGACCAACAAGTGCGTCGTTGGAATGTAGGAGGAAACCGGAGCACCGAGAGGAAACCCCCCACATACCACAGGGAGGATGTATAGACTCCTGACAGACGACACCAGAACTGAACGCTGAACTCTGAACTCTGAGCTGCAATAGCATCGCGCTAACTGCTAAGCTACCATGGCACTACATTACTTTTCAGCTCTGCCTTCAGTACTATTATTCCCAGCAAACTCATCACCAAATCCCAAAGCTTGGGAGTCAATGCCTCCCTCTAAAGCTGGATCCTTGACTTCCTGACCTATAGGCTGCAATCAGTAAGGATAAGACCATAAGACCACAATACAAAGAAGCAGAATTAGGCCATTTGGCCCATTGATCCTGCTGAACCATTCTATCACTGCTGATTTATTATCCCTCTCAAACCCATTCTCCTACCTTCTCTCCATAACCTTTGACATCCTTGCTAATCAAGAACCCCTCAATCTCTACTTTAAATATACATAGAACATAGAACATAGAATAGTACAGCACCGTACAGGCCCTTCGGCCCACAATGTTTGCTGACCCTCAAACCCTGCCTCCCATATAAGCCCCCACCTTAGATTCCTCCATATACCTGTCTAGTAGTCTCTTAAATTTCACTAGTGCATCTGCCTCCACCACTGACTCAGGCAGTGCATTCCACGCACCAACCACTCTCTGAGTAAAAAACCTTCCTCTAATATCCCCCTTGAACTTCCCACCCCTTACCTTAAAGCCATGTCCTCTTGTATTGAGCAGTGGTGCCCTGGGGAAGAGGTGCTGGCTATCCACTCTATCTATTATTATCTTGTACACCTCTATCACGTCTCCTCTCATCCTCCTTCTCTCCAAAGAGTAAAGCCCTAGCTCCCTTAATCTCTGATCATAATGCATACTTTCTAAGCCAGGCAGCATCCTGGTAAATCTCCTCTGTACCCTTTCCAATGCTTCCACATCCTTCCTATAGTGAGGTGACCAGAACTGGACACAGTACTCCAAGTGTGGCCTAACCAGAGTTTTATAGAGCTGCATCATTACATCGCGACTCTTAAACTCTATCCCTCGACTTATGAAAGCTAACACCCCATAAGCTTTCTTAACTACCCTATCCACCTGTGAGGCAACTTTCAGCGATCTATGGACATGTACCCCAAGATCCTTCTGCTCCTCCACACTACCAAGTATCCTGCCATTTACTTTGTCCTCTGCCTTGGAGTTTGTCCTTCCAAAGTGTACCACCTCACACTTCTCCGGGTTGAACACCATCTGCCACTTCTCAGCCCACTTCTGTATCCTATCAATGTCTCTCTACAATCTTTGACAATCCTCTACACTATCTACAACACCACCAACCTTTGTGTCGTCTGCAAACTTGCCAACCCACCCTTCTACCCCCACATCCAGGTCGTTAATAAAAATCACGAAAAGTAGAGGTCCCAGAACAGATCCTTGTGGGACACCACTAGACACAACCCTCCAATCTGAATGTACTCCCTCCACCATGACCCTCTGCCTTCTGCAGGCAAGCCAATTCTGAATCCACCTGGCCAAACTTCCCTGGATCCCATGCCTTCTGACTTTCTGAATAAGCCTACCATGTGGAACCTTGTCAAATGCCTTACTAAAATCCATATAAATCACATCTACTGCACTATCCTCATCTATATGCCTGGTCACCTCCTCAAAGAACTCTATCAGGCCTGTTAGACACCATCTGCCCTTCACAAAGCCATGCTGTCTGTCCCTGATCAGACCATGATTCTCTAAATACCCAAAGACTTAGTCTCCACAGCCATGAATTCCACAGATTCACCACCCTGGTAAACAGCAACACCTCTGCCATGATTTTTATTAACTCTGATGCTCCACAAAGATGAATTCTCATCCCCTACTGTACTCCTTGTACACTCATGACTGTGTGGCCAGATTTGAGTCTAACTCCTGCTGAAAGTTTACAGATGATACCACTGTAGTGGACTGCTGGCATGACTGAACCCAGGAGCTGAGGAATGGCAGACCCTGTCATGGTGAGCGCTGGCAACAATTAGATCCAGGAGCGGAGGAAAGGCAGACTCTTGAGGAGGAGACAGAGGACAGGAGGAGGAATAGCAACAGAGAATGGGATGCACAACTGAGTGACACCGTGAGACAAATCATTCTCCACAAACACACAGGGACTCCACTACAGCAGTAAACAAAAGTCCGCTTTAAATAATCACAGAATGCAGGAAGCCCGTGCCAGTCACAATGAACTTGACAAGATTAAAAGGAAGGCACCGGGGCTTGACGGCTCTAGTTAAGACACAGTTAGTAGAGTGCAGGTGCTTGAGAAACCTAGAAGCCCAGTGCAAGCCGCAGAGGCCAACAGGGCACATGACACATAATGACGAATCAGAGCAGAGGAAGAAGATAGGCAGCTTAGTGTCATGGTGACATGACAACATTTCCATCGATGGCAACAAAACAAAAGAGCTGGTCATTGACTTCAGAAAGGTGGGGGTGGGGAGGGGAGGTGTTCCCTTAGGGGCCAACATTCCCTCTAATTTCTTTTTACAGCTGTGCGGACCAACCATTGATCTGAGCAGGAAATTTTTACATGGCCCGAAAACTACGTGGCACTTTAAATGTCTTTTTTGTAATATACATACTATGAATATTCAGAATGAAAATGGGAAAAGTCACATACTTTTGATTCTATTTACTAATTAAAGGGTATAATGAAACACAGTATAACAAAGAAAACCTTTCACGTTCTCTCACTGCATCCATTTGCAGCTGTGCGGAAACAAAGACCGTGTGCGTGGGAGCACTTCAGTTACTGCGCGGCCATGCACCCGTGCAGATTGGGGGAATAGCAGACGGGGCACATGCTCCTGTCTGCATCAGTGATGTTGATGTGGAGAGGTTGAGAGCTTCAAGTTCCTAGGTCAACAATAGCCTCCAACCATGTCGACATCACCAACACCTCTAATTCCTCAGGAGGCTAAAGAAATTCAATGTCCCCATTGACTCTTACTAATTCTCACCATAGAAAGCATTCTGCGTGGATGCATAAAGACTTCAAAGTTCAAAGTTCAAAGCAAATATATGTCACCATGTACTTTCCTGAGATTCATTTACTTGTGGGCATTCACAGTAAATACAAAGGAACACAATAGAATCAACAAAACACCACAAACAACAAGGACAGACAAACAACCAATGTACGAGGGGTGATTGATAAGTTTGTGGCCTAAGGTAGAAGGAGTCAGTTTTAGAAAACCTAGCACATTTGTTTTTCAACATAGTCCCCTCCTATATTTACACACTTAGTCCAGCGTTTGTGGAGCATACGGATCCTAGACCTCCAGAAAGTGTCCACAGATGGGTGATTGATAAGTTGGTGGCCTAAGGTAAAAGGAGATGAGTTATACAGCTCTCGTTACATGCACATGCAGTTCAGCTCTTTGAGTGATTATGCAGAAAGTTTGAAGTTAATAACTCATCTCCTTCTACCTTAGGCCACAAACTTATCAAACACCCCTGCTGTGGACACTTTCTGGAGGTCCAAGATCCGTATCCTCCACAACCGCTGGGCTAAATGAGTAAATGTAGGAGGGGACTATGTTGAAAAATAAACGTGCTAGGTTTTCTAAAATTGACTCCTTCTACCTTAGGCCACGAACTTATCAATCACCCCTTGTACAAAAGACAGCAAACTGTGTAAATATAAAAAGAATAAATAAATAAATAAGCAAGCAAGCAATAAATATCAAAAACATGAGATGAAGAGTCTTTGAAGGTGAGTCCATTGGTTGTGGGATCAGTGTTAGAGTGAGTGAAGGTGAACGAAGTTAGCCAGAACCAGAGGGGATAACTCTATCCCTTCTGATAACTGTTCTGTACGTGACCACAAGGAACTACAGAGAGTGTAGGCACAGCGAAGCACATCGCAGCAACCAAAAGAACATAAGAAGTAGGAGGAGGAGGCCATCGGCCTGTCAAGCCTGCTCCGCCATTCAATAAGATCATGGCTGATCTGGCCATGGACTCATCTCCACCTACCTGCCCGTTCCCCATAACCCTTAATTTCCCTACTATGGAAAAATCTATCCAACCTTGTCCTAAATATATTTACTGAGGTGGCTTCCACTGCTTCATTGGGCAGAGAATTCCACAGATTCACCAGCCTCTGGGAAAAGCAGTTCCTCCTCATCTCCATCCTAAATCTACTCCCCTGAATCCTGAAGCTATGTCCCCTAGTTCCAGTTTCCCCTCTGTGGACTCTGCCTACACTTCTTGCTGCCTCAGTAAAGCAGTCAGCATAATCAAAGACCACACCAGCTCCAGACATTCTCCCTTCTGCTCTCTCCCATCGCAGCCAACACAATCTCACTAGCTCTCTGCTCAGCTTTGGAACACTTGGGCAGTAAGAATGCCTACAGTATGTCAGGTTGCTGTTTATTGAATGTAGCTCAGCATTCAACACGAGCAACCCCTCAGTACTAATCAGCAAGTTTCAAAATCTGGACCACTGTATCTCCTCTTCACCTGAATCCTTAACTTTCTCATCAGAAGACCACAGTCAGAGTGGATCAGAAACAACATCTCCTCCTCTCTTAGCCCACAGCTCTCTGCACTCTAAACTGTGTTGCTAGGCACATCTCAAACCCCATCTACAAATTTGTCAAAGACACCTCTGTTGTTGGCCAAATCTCAGATGGTCACAAGAAGGCGTACAGGAGTGAGGTAGATCTGCTGGTTGAGTGGTATTGCAACAACAAGCTCACACTCAATGTCAACAAGAACAAAGGATTGATTTTGAACTTCAGGAAAGGGAAGTTGGGCGAACACACACCAGTCCTCATTAGTGTCAGAGAGCCATAGAACACTACAGCACAGAAAAAGGCCCTTTGGCCCATCTAGTCCATGCCGAACTATTATTCCGGCTGGTCCTGTTGACCTTCATTGGACCACAGCCCTCTATACTCGTGCCATCCACGTACACATCCAAATTATTGAGGGATCAGCAATGGAAAGGGTGAGCAGCTTCAAGTTCCTGGGTGTCAGCACCTTGGAGGATCTATCTAGGTCCCAACAGATTGAAACAATCACAAATAAGGCTCGACAGTGGCTAAACTTTATTAGGAGTTTGAAGAGATTTGGGATGTCACCAAAGACATTCTGACTGGTTACATCAGGGAACAGAATGGAGATTATAATGTGCAGGATCAAAAAAGGGCTGCAGAGGATTTTAGACTCAGCCAATTATAACACAGGCACAACCCTTCCCTGCACTGAGGATATCTTCAAAAGGCAGTGTCTCAAGAAGCCAACATCCATCATTAAAGGACCCTCACCATCTGGGATATATCCTCTTCTCACTGCTACCATCAGGGAGGAGGTACAGCAGCCTGAAGGCACACACTCACCATTTTAGGAACAGCTTCTTTCCCTCTGCCATCCGATTTCTGAACGGTCCATGAGCTGTACCTCATTATTTATTTACTTGTGTGATTTATGATCATTTTTCTCTACTGTTGCAAAATGACTTTCACAACATATATCAGTGATAATGGGAGGGAAGGGGGAGCGGTATAACAAAAAGCAGAGCACCCAGTGGAAACACATGCTGTCACAGAGAGAATGTACAAACTCCTTATGGGCAGCAGTAGAATTGAACCCAGACGGCCTGTACTGTAAAGTGTTGTGCTAACCACTACTCTACCAGAGTTCGTGTACTCTGGTTTCCGGACCATATACAAAGATGTAATGGCTAGTAGTTTAGTTGACCACACGGGTCTAATTGGGCAGTGGGGGCTCGTTGGGCCGGAGGACCTGTTACTGTGTTTAGATTAGATTAGATTCAACTGTGCCAAGTACAGATACAAAGCCAATGAAATGCAATTAGAATCTAACCAGAAGTCCAAAAGAATAGTGTTATTTACAAAATAACTGCGAATAAAAAGTAAGTGCTACAGCACACAAATATAAAAGTACTGAGACAGAACAATATGGATGCAATACTGCTTAGCACTGTGATGTGAGGTTCAGCAGGGTCACAGTCTCAGGGAAGAAGCTCTTCCTGTGCCTGCTGGTACGGGAGCAGAGGCTCCTGTAGCGCCTACCAGATGGGAGGAGAGTAAAAAGTCCATGGTTAGGGTGAGATGCATCCTTGATAATGCTTTTCCTCTCTGCCCAGGCAGCGTTTATGGTAGATGTTCTCAATGGTGGGCACTTAGGTGCCGATAATCTGCTGGGCAGTTTTCACCACACAGTGGAGTGCTTTGCGGTCCGATACAGGACAATTGCCATACCACACTGAGATGCAGTTGGTGAGTATGCTCTCAATGGTACAGCGGTAAAAGTCCATCAGTACCCTATGTTGAATCTCTAAATAAATAAAACTAATTGTAAACTCCATAATATCTGCCCTTATCAAGTCAAGTTCATTGTTATTTAACTATATTCATGTATAGAATGTATATAACCATATTATGTATGCAGAAACGAGACAATGTTTCTAGCACATGATCGCGTATGAAGGTACGGATAAAATCTACAGATAAATAACAAATAAAGTGCATTAATATTAAATAGTGTAAGATACAGAACAGATTAACCAGTGACACTTCGAATACGATGCAGCATGGAGTTCAGAAGCCTAACAGCCTGGGAGAATAAACTGTTCTTCATTCTGACCATTCTTCTTTTTATGCATCGGAGTCTCCTGCCTGATGGTAGAAAGTCAAAGAGGAGGCTGGATGGATGGAGACTAGGGGCCTGCGTATGCAGCACTCCTGGTGACTTTTCCCGAAGGACAGTAGAGAGACCCCTATGATCCTCTCAGCTGTTCTCATTGTCCTTTGTAGGGACTTCTACATAATCTACATAATTATTTTATGTACCTTTAAGATCACCCTTCAGCCTCCTAACCTCCATTGGATCTGTCCTCATTGATTAATCCTTGTAGCTCCAGTATCCTCTTGATCATTTCTACATCCTCAAATTATGCAGAGCCATAAGCATTTTACTTTGTCCGTGCTCACAGCCAGAGGACACGGTGAACTTTCTTCGTTCTGCCGGCCCTCTGTTTCTTTCTACAAGGGGTAATGCACTACTAGTTTCCCGGTTGCATTTGATAATGAACGTAGATCAGTAGTCATTCTGTCCGGCTTCCCAGGGGAGGAGAAGGAGGCACAGCAGCTGCCTACCCTTCCAGTCTGCAAGGCGAGACCAGGCAAATGTTTCTGAGTGCAGCTTTCGTCCTGACCCCAACCTCGCACTCAGCTCCAAAAGCAATCTGTCCCAGATTGATGAGCCGAGCAATTATCCAGCTTTCTTTCTCAAGGTGCGATCTCCGTTCTTACACGGCTTTCAAATTACTTGTTGAGAGAGAGAGTGGGAGAGAGGGGAGAGAGAGAGTGTGTGTATGAGAGAGAAAGAGTGTGTATGTGTGTGTGAGAGAGAGAGGGAGAGAGCAAGTGAGTGAGACAGAGAGAGATAGAGATTGAGCGAGAAGAGTAGGGAGAGCAGATGGGTGAGAGAGAGAAACTGGGAGAGGGAGAGAGGCAGAGAGAGAAAGAGACAGTCAGAGAGGGAGTGAAAGAGAAACAGAGGGAGAGAGATTGGAAGAGAGAGGAAGAGCAAGTGAGTGAGAGAAAGAGACAGAGAAAGAGAGGGAGAGACACCGAGACAGAGATTTGGAGGTTCACAAGGATGATTCATCTAGGGCTTTTGGTTGGGAAGAATCTGTAGATTTTGTGAGGACACACACATCTATGGCTATTATTATAAAGCCTGTGACAATCATGATGTGTCTATTCAGATCCACCAATATAGACTATTTGGTCCATCGAGTCTGCTCTACCATTCAATCATGGCTGACCTTTTCTCCTCCTCCTCAGCCCCACTCCCAAGCCTTCTCTCCATAACCTTTGATGCCGTGTCAATCAAGAATCTATCAAGCTCTGCCTTAAATACACCCAATGACCTGACCTCCACAACTGCCTGTGGTAATAAATTCCACAAATTCACCACCCTGGCTAAAGAAATTTTTCTGCATCTCTGATTTAAATGGACACCCCTCTATGCTGAGGCTGTGCCCTTTTGTCCTGGACTCCCCCACCATGGGAAACATCACTTCCACATCAACCCTGTCTAGGCCTTTCAACATTTGAAAGGTTTCAATAAGATCCCCTTCATTCTTCTGATTTCCAGCGAGTACAGTCCCAAAGCCATCAAACATTCCTCGTATGATAACCCTTTCATTCCTGGAATCATCCTCGTGAACCTCCTCTGGCCCCTCTCCAACGCCAGCACATCTTTTCTCAGATGAGAGGCCCAAAACTGTTCACAATACTCAAGGTGAGGCCTCACCAGTGCCTTATAAAGACTCAGCATCACATCCTTGCTCTTGTATTCTAGACCTCTTAAAATCACGCTAATATTGCATTTGCCTTCCTCACCACCGACTCAACCTGCAAGTTAATCATTAGGGTGTTCAACACAAGGTCTCCCAAGTCCCTTTGCATCTCAGATTTTTGGATTTTCTCCCCACTTTTAAAATAGTCTGCACATTTATTTCTACTACCAAAGTGTATTTTCCAACATTGTATTTCGTTTGGCACTTTCTTGCCCATTCTCCTAATCTGTCTAATCCTTCTGCATCCTACCTGTTTTCTCAACACTACCTGTCCCTCCACCAATCTTCGTATCATCTGCAAACTTGGCAACAAAGCCATCTATTCCATCATTTAAGTCATTGACATACAGCATAAAAAGAAGTGGTCCCAACACCAATCCTCATGGAACACCACTAGTCACTGGCAGCCAACCAGAAAAGGATCATTTTATTCCCACTTGCTGCCTCATGGTTCCATGTCCTTGAACACGGCCCAGTCCACAGACTCGAAACAATCCTGAAGCTGCTCCTCTGCTTCCCACAGTAAACTCTTTGTTGCCCTGCTCTCTGGAACTTTGCTCTTTAGTCTCTGCTCTTTAGACTCTGACCTCTTACCTCTTCTTACCTGCCTATCACCTCCCACTGGGTCCCCTCCTCCTTCCCTTTCTCCTAGAGTCCACTCCCCTCTCTTATCTGATTCCTTCTTCTCTAGCCCTTGACCTTTCCCCACCCTCCTTCCTTTACCTCTCACCTTCCAACTGGCCTCCCCCAACATTTTTATTCTGGTACCTTCCCCTGTCCTTCTCAGTTGGCCCAAAGCATCAACTGTTTGCTCTTTTCCATATATACTGCCTGACCTGTTGAGTTCCTCCGTCCTTTTGTGTGAGTTGCTTTGGGTTTCCAACATCTGCAGACTTTCTCATGCTTATGATATCCTCTATCAAATCTCCGCTCAACCTTCTACATTCCAGGGAATAAAATCATAGCCTGCTCAATCTTTTAACTCAGGTCCTCGAATCCCGGCAACATTCTTGTAAATCTTCTCTGGAAATTCTCTTCAGATTTCTGAGGTGAGGATTCTAAATTTGACAAATACTACATCTTGAAGCTAACTGTTTAATTATGTTACCGTGTCAGGGGCTCTAGTAAATTAAACCTTTCAATCATAAGACAGATCACTGCTCGGTGACTCAGACAATAGATCTGAGATTGGCTGGAGTAAGTGATGTTCTTTCCAGCTTCTGCAACTGATTAATTGCTGCGGAAGAGGCTGAAAGGCGACAAATATAATGCTTTCATTACAACCACAGAATTTTTTAAAAATTCCTTCCCCTATTATTGAACAAAACATTTGACTCTTTCACAGCCTCAGTGGACAGACATCATCCACCATCTACAGACGTAACCCAGCATGGAATCAGAGCCTTTGGCCCAACTCATCAAAGTGGGGATGTAGCTCAGTGGAAGAGTGCATGCTTTGCATGTATGAGGTCCCGGGTTCAATCCCTGGCATCTCCACACAGGAGATTTTGAGTTTTGAACAACAAAAGGAGGAAAGTCCCGGGGGGTGGGTGTAGTGGTTAGCACAGCATTTTACAGTAGAAGTGACACGGGTTCAATTCCGGCTGCTGCCTGTAAGCAGTTTGTATGTTCTTCCGTTGTTTCCTCTGGGTGCTCTGGTTTCCTCGCACAGTCCAAAGATGTAACGATAGGTAGGTAAATTGGTCATTGTAAATTGTCCCGGAATTAGGCTAGAATTAAAATCAGGGGATTTCTTGGTTGCGTGTCTCGACTGGCCGGCAGGGTCAGTTCCATGTTGGATCTTGATAATAAATAGAAAGAATTCTGACCAGACCTCAGAGGGAATTCAGACCGGAAAATCCAAACCTGAGACATTGACATGTATACCTCACCTCCAATATTTCCGCTGCTAACTCTCGGATGTTGGGGCAGCATGGCAGTGTAGTGGTTAGTGTAACACAATTACCGTACTAGTGACTGGGTTTGATTCCAGCCACTACCTGTAAGGTGTTTGCACGTTCTCCCCGTGACCGCGTGGGTTTCCTCCGGGTGCTCCTGTTTCATCCCACGGTCCAAAGCCGTACCGGTTGATAGGTTAATTGGTCACCTGGGTGTAATTGGGCAGCGCAGGCTTGTTAGGCCAGGAGGGTCTGTCACGCAGAAAAAGACATCTAACTGAGATAGTCCTAGTTTAGCCCATATCCCCTAAACTAAGGGTTCCCAGCCTAGGGTCCACAGCCCCTTATTTGGTGGTACTGGCCCATAGCATAAAAAAGGCCTTTCTCTAACATTTCCCATCGCTGTACTGGTCCAAATGTCTTTTAAACGTTGCAATAGCACCCGACTCTGCCACTTCCTTCTGGCAGCTCATTCCATATAGTGTGTAAAAAAGCTGCCCCTCAGGTTCCTATCGAGCCTCTGTGCCCACCCACATCACTAGAATACAGAGTGGAGTTCATAGCCTTAGAATCAGAGTCAGCTTTCATATATATATGCTGTCAAATTTGTTGTTTAATGGCAGCAGTATATTGCAATTCATAATGAAAAAAATCAATGAATCACAATAAGAAATATGTACAGTAGAGAGAGAGAGAGAGAGAGAGCGAGCGAGCGCACTAGGGTGCTTAAAGACTTACACAGTACTGTATTTGTCAACGTGGAGTGGAGAGCACGTTTGTAAATGTGGTGGAAGCAAAGGATGTTGGGAATAGAAACATAGAAAACCTACAGCACAATACAGGCCCTTCGGCCCACAAAGTTGTGCCGAACATTTCCCTACCTTAGAAATTACTAGGCATAGCACTCCATTTTTCTAAGCCCCATGTACCTATCCAAAAGTCTCTTAAAAGACACTATCGTATCCGCCTCCACCACTGTCGCCAGCATCCCATTTCACGCACTCACCACTCTCTGTGTACAAAATTACCCCTGATATCTCCTCTGTACCTGCTCCCCAGCACCTTAAACCTGTGTCCTCTTATGGCAACCAGTTCAGCCCTAGGAAAAAGCCTCTGACTATCCACATGATCAATACCTCTCATCATCTTACACACCTCTATTAGGTCACCTCTCATCCTCCGTCGCTCCAAGGAGAAAAGGCTGAGTTCACTCAACCTATTCTCATAAGGCATGCTCCCCAATCCAGGCAACGTGCTTGTAAATCTCCTCTGCAGCCTTTTTATGGTTTCCACATCCTTCCTGTAGTGAGGATGGAGTGCCACGAGAGGGATGGAAAACTGTGTTGGGAAATGTATGATCATGCATTTTGGTAGAAGGAACAATAGTGCAGACTATTAGCTAAATGGGGAGAAGTTTCAAACTTCAGAGGTGCTGAGGGACTTAGGAGTCCTTGTGCAAAACCCCCAAAAGGTTAATTTACAGGTTGAGTCTGTGGTAAAGAAAGCAAATGCAATGTTGGCATTTATTTCAAGGGGGATAGAATATAAAAGCAAGCAGATAATGTTGAGCCTTTATAAGACACTAGTCAGGCCACATTTGGAGTATTGTCAACAGTTGTGGGCCCCATATCTCAGAAAGGATGTGTTGTCATTGGAGAGAGTCCATGAGGATGATTCTGGGAATGAATGCGGTTAACATCTGAGAAGCGTTTGGCAGCTTTGGGTCTGTACTCACTGGAATTCAGAAGAGTGCAGTGGGATCTGATTGAATCCTACCGAATATTGAAAGGACTAGATAGGTTGGATGTCAGGAGGGTGTTTCTATGGTGGGGGTATCCAGAACTAGAGGGCACAGTCTCCATATTGAGGGGTGACCTTGTAGAACAGAGGTAAGCAGGGGAATTTTTTTAGCCAGAGAGTAGGGAATCTGTGGAATGCTCTGCCACAGACTGCGGTGGAGGCCTAGTCTATTAAGAGAGAAGTTGATCATTTCCTGATGGGTCAGGACATCGAAGGATATGGCGAGAAGGCAGGTGTATGGGGTTGAGTGGGATCCGGGATGAGCCATGATGGAAACTCGAAGGGTTGAATGGCCAAATTCTGTTCCTGTGTCTTATGGTCTTAGGGGTGTGGGACAGGTGGCAGAGAAGCAGTGCCGGGGAGGAGGGTGTTGCGCATGCAGACACACCCAGCCCTGAGACACCAGGCAAGGTCATTTGATTCCAAATGATTGGTCTATAGATCATTACAGAATGTCTCTCTGGTGTTTCCAGCTCCATCCCCTCTCCCTTTTCCTTTTCCCAACTATGATTCCCCTGTCCCTGCCCTTTTCCACACTCAGTCGACAATAGTCCCATAAACATTTCACACAGTAACATGTATATATATATATATATATATATATATATATAAATGAAATATGTAGTGAAAAAGATTTTAAAAAATAAAGATAAAAAAATAGTGAGGTACTGTACAAGGATTCAATGTCCATACAGAAATTTTGATGGCAGCGGGGAAAAAACTGTTCCTAAAAAGTTGAGCGTACAGTATGTCTCCAGGCTCCTGTACCTCCTCCCTGATGGTAGCAATGAGAAGAGGACATGTCCTGGGTGATAGGGGTCCTTAATGATGGATGCTGCCTTTGTGAAGAAATCCTTGATGCCTCAACGATCCAGAGGAAATCTGGGGGCGCTTTACATTTAAAACACACAAATTTCTCACATAAATTCAATTTCAGCTATCGGTCTCCTTTGTCCTGTGTTCAGATGAACAATAACTGGAGATCTTTGTGTTCTGTGTCATGCCCCCAGGCCTGAGGATGCTCAGTGTGTGAGAAATCGTGTAGCTCTCCGATGGATTAAACAGGCTCTGATGCAATTTTATTAATAAGCTTGACCTGCGATTATGAGTTTCACCACCTGATATTGATGCTGGGTAATGGGAAAACTACAAGACCTCACCCATGGTGACCATTTATCCCCCTAACAACTATTTGTCATGATTAACTTTCTTTCTGACAGCCTCCTGTCTCATAAACATACCAATGTTTGTTAGTTCCACTGGGGGGGGAAACTTATCTCTCTTTCTCAGGGGCCAGCTGGATAATTCTTTATCCATGGTGTCAATAAGCTGTTCCTCAGTATGTGGGAAGATTAGAACAGTTAGAATTAGTGGGTTCCTCAGCCTAGTGACCCAGGACATTATTTATTGAAGAGTATAGGATACTGACAGGTGGTATTCTGAATCAGAATCAGAATCAAGTTTACTATCACCGACATGTCATGAAATTTGTTGTTTTGCCGCAGCTGTACAGTGCAATCCATACAAAATCACTATAAGTTACAAGAAGACAAATTTTAAAAAATAGCAATAATGAATAAATCATGCAAAAAAAGAGAGAAAATAGTGAGGTGTTTATTGATTAACGAGCCATTTGGAAATCTGATGGTGGAAGGGAAGAAGCTATTCTTTAGATTTTGAGTGTGTGTCTTCAGGTTCCTATACCTCAGGAGTTCCCAGCTTTGTTTATGCCATTAAACAAGATGTCCATGGACCAAAACCTTTAAATGTAGACCCCGGGCTGGGAATGCCTGCTGCGCCTCCTCCATGATGGGAGTAATGAGAAGGAACCATGTCCTGGATAGTGAGGGTCTCTAGTGATTGGATGTAGCCTTCTTGAGGCACTAGCATTTGAAGTTGCCCTCGCTGGTGGGCTAGTGCCCAAGTTAGACAAGTATAAAATCATGAGGGTTATAGGTCGGGTCAATGCATACAGAGCTTTGCCCAAGGTTGGGCAATCAAGAACTGAAGAGTGCAGGTTTAAGAAGAGAGGGGAGAGGCTTAGTAAGAACCTAAGGGGCAAATTTTTCTCCCAGAGGGTGGTCAGTATATAGATTGAACAGGTTGAAGCAGGTCTAGTAATAACATTTAAAAGCTTGGAGGGCAAAGTTCCCTCTAATTTTTTTACAGCTGTTCTGAGCAGGAAATTTTTACATGGCCAGAAAACTTTGTGGCACTTTAAGTGTTTTGTTTGTAATATACATATTATGATGTCAGCACTCAGCGGGCTGACAGTCTATTACAAATGAGCTACAATTTGTAACTTGAAACACTGAATGTAAGTACATTGAAACACAAAAATGTTTCAAAGTAAAGGTTGTGGCATGTTTATTATTTAGAAGAGTTATGGATTATATTCATGAACACTTAATTACAGGGTATTTCACAATTATATTAACAATTTCAGAACGATATGAACATTATATATAAGAAAGTTCCAGGTGCGTGGCAACAAGTCTGCAGGAGCACCAGTCACTGTGTAGCCACGCACCCGTGGAGCTTAGAGGGAACAGTGCTGGAGAGGCATGTGGATAGGAAGTGTTTAGGGGAATATGGGGCAAACGTGGGCAAATATGGCAGGTCAGGGAGGAGAAGACGGCTGCACGAGGCAGCACGCGCGGCCGCTCCGAATGATATCGATTATGTGTTAACTAGGGGGCTGTGCACAATCCTGATTTGATAGAGACAGCCGTGAGAAGCGCGGAGGAACACCCGGAGAAACTTCTGAAATGCCCGCTTCGCAGCCGCTGCTACTGTGCGATCGAGAATCTCCGGAGGGGAAGGCCCCAAATCCTCGGCTTTGCATATTTGCCGGGGCCAGGGTCAAAATGCTTGGCAGAGATGGTGCTTGGTGCTCGGTGTCGGAGAGCTGGTCGGAGGCTCGGAGTTTTCGGACGGACTCGGAGTCGGACTGTGGTCGGATGCTTCCAGGATGCTGCATCGGCAAGTTGGCGGCACAGGAGTTTCAACGTCTGCGTGAGATGATGGGACTTTCGAGAGACTTTGAGACTTTTACCATGCTATGGTCTGCTCTTATCAAATTACGGTATTGCTTTGCACTGTTGTAACTATATGTTATAATAATGTGGTTTTTGTTGGTTTTTAAGTCCGTTTGTTATGTGTTTCCGTGATATCATTCTGGAAAAACATTGTACCATTTCTTAATGCATGCATTACTAAATGACAATAAAAGAGGGCTGCGTGTCCTCATAATCAAATCTAATCTAATCAAAAACTTAAGTGGGCACCATGGTTGGATTAGATGAGTTGAACCATCTTCCGTGCTATATGACTCCATCATTAAATTCATGGAGTCATAGGGCACTGTAACACAGAAACAGGCCCGATGAGCCATTCTGTCCATGTCAAACTGTTAGTCTACTAGTCCCATCAACCTGCACTCAGACCATAGCCCTCCATACCCTCCACGTGCTATCCAAATTTCTCTTAAATGTTGAAATTGAACCTTCATCTGCCACTTCTGCTGGGAGCTCATTCCACACTCTCACCCCTCTCTGAGTGAAGAAGTTTTCCCTCATGTGTCCCATTTCCCCTTTCACCCTTAACCCATGAGCTCTAGCTCTAGTCCCACCCAAC
The DNA here is from genome assembly GCF_030028105.1 of Mobula birostris. Classification (NCBI taxonomy): domain Eukaryota; kingdom Metazoa; phylum Chordata; class Chondrichthyes; order Myliobatiformes; family Myliobatidae; genus Mobula; species Mobula birostris. The sequence continues at coordinate 81,512,440 of NC_092371.1, forward strand.
ATCAGTGAGGAAAGCAACACACACCAAATGCTGGAGGAACTCAGCAGGCCAGACAGCCTCTATGGTAAAGAGTAAACAGCCAACGTTTCCGGCCAAGACTCTTCATCAGGACTGGAAAGGAAGGGGAAAAGTCAGTATAAGAAGGTGGGGGGGAGGGGAGGAAGTACAAGGTGGCAGGTGATAGGTGAAACTGGGAGAGGGGGAGATTGGAGTGATGTAAAGAGCTGGGAAGTTTATTGGTGAAGGAGATAAAGGGCTGGAGAAGAGGGAATCTGATAGGAGAGGACAGAAGGCCGTGGAAGAAAGGGGAAGGGGAGGAGCACCAGAGGGAGGTGATGGGCAGGTAAGGGGATAAGGTGTGAGAGGGAAACAGGTATGGGGAATGATGAAGAAGGTGGGGGGGGGGGACAATTACCAGAAGTTAGAATCCAGGAGCTCTAAGTGCAGAAAGGGCTCTTTCCTTCAAGACATCAATCCAACGGCAGAGAGAGAAGGTCTGCACAGAGGAAGGGTCTTTACAAAGGATCCCAAAGTTTTTCTAGACAGAGCAAGAATTGCTGGGATGTGCTGGGTGAGGGATGGAGGTTTGGGTGCAGGGAAGATGTTTCCCACTGACCAGGAGTTCTGGTCTCAGGGTATGGGATAAGACAGGGTCATAAAACACAGAAAGAGACCCTTCAGCCTATCAAATCTGTACTTAAGGGATTGTTTCTGTGCATAGTGCTCTGGAAGTCTCATCCAACATCCTGAGACTGGGGCTCCAGTTACTCTGCGTAGTCCCATCAACCAACACGCGGACAATAGCCCTCCTTACCCCTCCCTTCTGCGTACTTATGCAAACTTCTCTTAAATGTTGAAATTGAACCTGCATACCCTTTTCTGCTGGTAGCTCATTCGACACTCGCAATACCCTCTGAGTGAAGAAGCTCCCCCCTCGGGTTCCCCTTAAACATTTCACCTTTCACCCATAAGCCTATGAAAGGGAAACATCTAGAACTCAGGTGGAGAGAAGTCACTCACACCGGTCACATTGGTTCAGAAGCCTGATGGTTGAGGGGTAATAATTGTTCCTGAACCTGGTGATGTGAGTGCTGAGGCTCCTGTACCTTCTTCCTGATGGCAGCAGCGAGAAGATAACATGTCCTGGGTGGTGGGGATGTCCCTAAGACACCAGTTACTACTTCAATTTTATTCAGATCTTCCTACAGAAAATTCCTGTCCGTGAAGAGCAGAATCTAATTAAAAAATCAGCTGTTGTCATAAAATCAACTAGCTATTTTCCAAAAAATTAAATTCGGTTTTGTTCATTGAGACTCCTCTGACTTCATAGTGAACTGTGTTTTATTAGAAAATAAATAGGTCTTTTTTAAACTGCATAAATTGAATTGAAGTGTTTAATCACAATGATGAGACTGGTATTCTCCTGAAGACCAAAGGATGTTTAAGACCATAAAACCATAAGACATAGGAGCAGAATTAGACCATCTGTCCCATCCAGTCTGCTTCGCCATTCAATCATGGCTGATCCTTTTTCTTTCTCCTCCTCAACCCCAGTTCCTGGCCTTCTCCCTGTAACCTTTGAAATTTATTTAGTTTATTTAGACCAGGAGCTCCCAACCTAGGGCCCACAGATCCTTTGCTTAATAGTATTGATCCATGAGGTTGGGAGAAATAGAAAGAAGGACTATTTGTTCTGTAGGGGTATGGAAGAGTTGTAATAATTTAGATTCAAATTTATTTATCACAGGTACATTGAAACATGTGTCATTTGCATAAACAACCAAAGCAACCTAAGCATACACTGAGGGTAGCCCACGTCAGACATTCCTGCACCAACATAGCCTGCCCTCAATGCTCAGCTCAGCAGAACACGAAACCAATAACAGCAAACCAACTTATTTATTTCTTGAGATGCAACATAGAACAGCCCTTCCGACCTTCATCCACTACACCCAGAAGTCTACTGATTTAATCCTAGCCTAATCACAGGACAATTTACAATAACCAATTAACCTACCAAGCAGTACACTTTTGGACTGTGGGAGGAAACTGGAGCACCCGGAGGAAATCTACGCTGTCACAGGGAGAATGTACCCAAACTCCTTACAGGCAGCAATGGGAACTGAACCTGGGTCACTGGTACCGTGAAGCTAACCGCTATGCTGTTGTGCTACCCAAGCCCCTTTCCTCCCTCTTGACTACACATTCAGACATGCACACACACAGACAGCCCTCTAATCCGAGGACAGCCCATGTGAGGGCCTGCAGCCTCCAGCAGACTTGTGAATCATGGACATTGGGCTTTTGACTTCCCTAGTGGACTGACATCTTTGGCCTTCGATCCTTGGCTCCTGGATTTCCAATTGACCTCCGGGTCTCGATGACGACGAGTTGGGACCCTGGATGAGGACCTCAGACTCTGGAGTAAGTGGGAGTAGTCTAATAGTAGAGCAGGGGTCATTTCTTCTCTCAAAGTAGGATGGAAGTCAAGAACTCTCTCCTCTGGAAAACTGGGTTCAATTGAAACGCGAGTTGGAGAGAAGCCATAACAATAACCTCTCTGTCGATGTCAGCAAAACCAAAGGGCTGATTATTGACTAGAGGAGGAAGAAGCCAAAGGCCCAGAACCAGTCCTCACATTAGGAGATCAGAAGTGGAGAGGGTCAGTAACTTTAATGCCATGTGCTCTTTCCACAACTGAGGAATTGTCCTGAGACCAGCACGTAAATGCTGTCACAAAGTAGGCACAACAGCACTTCTGCTTTCTTAGAAGTTCGCAGAGATTCAGTATATCATCTAAAACTTTGACAAACTTCTATAGAGACAGTATTGTTGCACAGTCACCTCACTCACCTCAAAACTGAACTGATTCCACAACCTATGGACTCACTTTCCAGGACTCTACAACTCATGTTCTCAGTATTATTTATTTTCTTTTTTTATTATTATTTGCACAGTTTGTCTTCTTTTTCACATTGGTTGCTTATCAGCCTTTCTTTATGTAGCTTTTCATAAATTCTATTGTATTTCTTCATTTTCCTGTGAATGCTCAAATCTCAGGGTAGCATATGCTGACATATTTGAAATGAAAGAGAGGATTGGCAGCTTGGCTTGGCTGCTTGTTCATGAGGATGTTCGCCGAGCCGGAAGGCTAGGTCGCAAACGTGACATCACCAGTCAAGGCAATGTCATCAGTGTGCAACTGAGTGTTGGTTGTGCTGATATAAATGCGAGTACGAGGCAGAAACAGTATTCAATTGCACACCGATGATGTCACCTCGACTGGTGACAAAATGTTTGTGATCTAGCCTCCAGGCTTGGCGAACAGCCCTACAAACCAATACACGTACATTGATAATAAATTTACTTTGACATCGATTTTGTTAAGCAAGGACATTGAAGAGGAAACAACCAACGTGGATAGATGGAGTTATGAGCAGCGCTCAGGGTATGGAATGCTCCTCGTTCCTGGCACGCCAAATTCCGCTGACATCAGCGTCAATGTGCCAAGTGACAATTCAAGGCACTGAAAGTCCCTGAGCACACCAGAGACAAACACTCAGTCCGTCACACTGTAATAGACAGCAAAGCCCAAATGTTAGCAGGGGCCACCAGAGAGTAGCCAGCTCAGTTCCCTCTGCCTGTGCTGTGAAAGAGAGCCGAGTACAATCCTGTTTGAATGACTGTCACGTATAACACCCACCTGCTTCTCAACTACCATCTGATCCGGCGTGGAAACAGATGCGACATTAAACCAGTATTTTCCCTTGTGCCTGTCAAATGCGCATTGTTTCAAACCCGCAAATTAATAGTATCTTCTGTGGGGACAGATCCAGAAAGGCATGAGCCAATGGAGCCCACACACTCACTCATTTTCAAGAGGTGAGTGATGCGGAGATGGTCGGCTTGCTTCACTGGAAGCGGATACTTGTTGGGAAGGTCACATAGAAAAACAGCCTAAGATGCCATTAAACCGCAACATCCAGCCCCAACCTTCTAAGAGCCCTTCACTCTTTCGTTTGCCAACCTCACTCCTGACTTCCCCTCTCCCTGCATTTGTACAACAGTGTGCATTCCATAAACACAAGAGATTCTGTAGATTCTGGAAATCTAAAGCAATGCACACAAAATGCTGGAGGAACTCAGCGGATCAGGCATTATCTATAGAGAGAAATAAACAGCCGACGTTTCAGGCCAAGACCCTTCGTCAGGATATGCTGGCTGTTACCTTTGAAACTCCAAAAACTAATCAAAGGGAAAAAATGGGAGTCTAGTGAGACTCATGGACTTGATTTTAAATTCATTTTCTTTCATAAGGCACTCTCGTATGATGTATGCCATTCACGTACTTCCTACATATAAGCCATGATGAATTATATAAACAAAGAATGCTTAATCAAACAATATATTTAAAATATTACTGAATTATTAGATACACTACAGTGGGGCCAGGCTGCAAGTATTGCCACTCATTCCAGCGCCAACATAGCGTGCCCACCAAGTTCAGCAGAGCAACAGACATCATCAGCAACACAACACTAAAACGACAAAACAGCAAAACTAATTACTCTCCCAGCAACCCACCCCGACACACACAGACACACACACACACACACACGCACACGCACACGCACGCGCACGCGCACACACACACACACACACACACACACACACACACACACACACACACGTTGTCCCTGGGATCCTCCAACCCTTGGTACTGGACTCTCAGCCTCACTGACACTGGGCTCCAACTTCAGACTCCGACTGAGGTCCTACTGATTACATGTTTGACCTACTGGACTCGCACAGACCTCTGGCCCGATGACCCAGGCCGTCATGTCTTCGACCTTCAGGCTTCCACCTCCGTGCTCTGAACTTTGCTGACAACTGTTTTTTGACCCCCAGGACTCACCAGTCATGGGTTTGACCCTTGGGTCTTGACTACTGGACTCACACTGATGTTGTTTGACCTGCAGCACCCGACCTCTGAACTCACATGGATTTCCCACCCCGGTGAACTAGAGGGGTGGGTTTATGCCCTCATGATTCCTGCCCATATCTGAGACTCACTGCCCAACTGGTCCCTGTATAACAGGCAATAGACAATAGACAATAGGTGCAAGAGTAGCCCATTCGGCCCTTCGAGCCAGCACCGCCATTCACTGTGTTCATGGCTGATCATCCACAATCAGTACCCCGTTCCTGCCTTATCCCCATATCCCTTGACTCCACTATCTTTAAGAGCTCTATCTAACTCTTTCTTGAAAGCATCCAGAGAATTGGCCTCCACTGCCTTCTGAGGCAGAGTATTCCACAGATCCACAACTCTCTGGGTGAAAAAGTTTTTCCTCAACTCAGTTCTAAATCAGCCAGATTTGGAAACAGCTTCTTTCCAACTGTGATAAAACTGCTGAACGGATCCTGACCCAGATCTGGGCCGTACCCTCCAAATATCTGGACCTGCCTCTCGGTTTTTTTGCACTACCTTACTTTCCATTTTTCTATTTTCTATTTATGATTTATGATTTAAATTTTTAATATTTACTATCGATTTGTACTCCAGGGAGTGGGAAGCGCAGAATCAAATATCGCTGTGACGATTGTACGTTCTAGTATCAATTGTTTGGCGACAATAAAGTATAAAGTATAAATTGTCTACCCCTTATTCTTAAACTGTGGCCTCTGGTTTTGGACTCCCCCAACATCAGGAACATGTTTCCTGCCTCTAGCGTGTCCAATCCCTTAATAATCTTATATGTTTCAATCAGATCCCCTCTCATCCTTCTAAATTCCAGTGTGTACAAGCCCAGTTGCTCCAATCTTTCAACATATGACAGTCCTGCCATCCCTGGAATTAACCTCGTGAACATACGCTGCACTCCCTCCATAGCAAGAATGTCCTTCCTCAAATTTGGAGACCAAAACTGTACACAATACTCCAGGTGTGATCTCACCAGGGCTCTGTACAACTGCAGAAGGACCTCTTTGCTCCTCTACTCAATTCCCCTTGTTATGAAGGCCAGCATGCCATTAGTTTTCTTCACTGCCTGCTGTACCTGCAGGCTTAATTTCAGTGACTGATGAACAAGAACACCTAGATCTCATTGTACTTCCCCTTTTCCTAACTTGACACCATTCAGATAGTAATCTGCCTTCCTGTTCTCACCACCAAAATGGATAACCTCACATTTATCCACATTAAACTGCATCTGCCCACTCACCCAACTTGTCCAAGTCACCCTGCATTCTCATAACATCCTCCTCACATTTCACACTGCCACACTGTCATCTGCAAATTTGCTAATGTTACTTTTAATCCCTTCATCTAAATCATTAATGTATATTGTAAATAGCTGCGGTCCCAGCACTGAGCCTTGCAGTACCCCACTAGTCACTGCCTGCCGTTCTGAAAGGGACCCGTTAATCCCTACTCTTTGTTTCCTGTCTGCCAAACAATTTTCTATCCATGTCAGTTCCCTACACCCAATACCATGTGCTCTAATTTTGCCCACTAACCTCCTATGTGGGACCTTATCAAAGGCTTTCTGAAAGTCCAGGTACACTACATCTACTGGCTCTCCCTTGTCCATTTTCATAGTTACATCCTCAAAAAATTCCAGGAGATTAGTCAAGCAGGATTTCCCCTTCATAAATCCATGCTGACTCGGTCCGATCCTGCTACTGCTATGCAAATATGCCGCTATTTCATCTTTTATAATTGACTCCAGTATCTTCCCCACCACTGATGTCAGGCTAACTGGTCTATAATTCCCTGTTTTCTCTCTCCCTCCTTTCGTAAAAAGTGGGATAACATTAGCTACCCTCCAATCCTCAGGAACTGATCCTGAATCTATAGAACATTGGAAAATTATTACCAATGCGTCCACGATTTCTAGAGCCACCTCCTTAAGTACCCAGGGATGGAGACCATCAGGCCCTGGGGATTTATCAGCCTTCAGTCCCATCAGTCTACCCAACACCATTTTCTGCCTAAAGTGAATTTCCTTCAGTCCATCAAATACCTTGCCGTGCATTGTGTAACGAAGAAAGGTTAGTGGTATTGATGCATACGAGAAAGTAATGAATTAATGGTCTAATTAATGTCCTGCAACACCAGTATTTACTGTATGTGTTATGAATAAACAATATTTTTCAAAATAAAATGTAACTTTGGGACCTGTCACAGAGAAATTGATGTCATATTGATATAATGTAATTTATTTATTTTTTAAAAATTTATTTAGGGTTACAGTGTGGAACAGGACCTACCTGCTCAACAAGCCGCACTGCCCAGCAACCCACCTATTTAACCCTGGCCTAATCACGGGACAATTTACAACGACCAATTAATCTCCCAACCGGTCTGTCTTTGGACTGTGGGAGGAAACCGGAGCACCCAGGGGGAACCCACGCTGTCACGGGAAGAACGTACAAACTCCTTACAGACGACACCAGAATTGAACTCTGACTCTGGACTGGCCTGAGCTGTCGTAGCATCTCTTTGCTGGGAGTAGCAGCGTGTGGCGTGCTAGCCTAGAGGTTAGCGCAACGCTTTACGATTAGGGTTCAATTCTGAAAGGAATTTGTTCATTCTACCTGTGACCACTCCTGCTTCCTGCACATTCCAAGGATGTACAGGTTAGTCGGTGTGGGCATCCACCAGAAGTATGGTGTCACTTGCGAGCAGCCCTCAGCACATCCTTGGACAGTGTTGGTCATTAGCAAAGTACTTCACTGTATGTTTCGATGCACATGTGGCAAATAAAGTTCATCTTTAATCTCTAGCTAGTTGATGGTTTCCCAGTAACAGCTACAATGAAATCTTTAAGAAGATCTAAATGATGAATGTCATCATAGCCCAGAAAAGTCCAAGAATAGAACTGTGCTTCAGAATTACCTTTTGAAAGCCTGCTCACGGAGGAAGTGGCAGATCCAGGAACAATGCACCTGTGGTGTTCAACGCAAGGCAGGGAAACACAGAAAGGATGACGGATGCAATTGGCTGAAAGGGTTTGGAACTCTGTTCTGAAAGTTATGTTGGTGCTGGAAGCATGACATCACGTACAGGCTGCCCTTCCCCTCCCCCCCCCACTACATCCTCGGACTGTGTTGGTTGTTGGTGGAAATGACGGACGTAGGACGGCAGGGCATCACGGTAGTGTAGCAGTTAACATAACACTTTGTATTTCATAACGCTTTTCATTGCATGTTTTGATATTTCAATGTACATATGACAAATAAAGCAAATCTTATCTTTACTCTTTTATAAATGTGCAGTGCAAACTTTAATAATTTGATATATTTTCAGAAAATGTCATCCATCATAGAGAGAATCAGATTGAGAAGAATATATAGATAAAGAAGAAAATATCTTGGTAAAAGAAACTGGAGCACAATAAAAAAAAATTGAAAGCTAAGTATTAGTGGATTGATCAGGCTGGCCACCAGGTTGTAGGAAAAAAGGGTGAACTTAACTGTAGATGATAGTAATCATAATTGTAACATTATGCATCTCGCAACTAGTCACCACTCACTTAGGTAACCACAATACACTTACAGAAGAACAGAAAGGATGCCATAAGGGTATAAAAGGATGTAAAGAAAAACTGATAATAGATTCTGTGATTCTAAATCAAGCCCAGCGGAAAAGCAGAGATCTTTCATGTTGTTATATTGACTACCAAAAAGCATTTGATTCTGTCAAAAGGAAACTTCAGACAGAATTTACTTCAAAGCTTAACCAAAATCTTCTAAATGGAGCTCAATAGTGAAAATATAAACAAGGCAGTAAACATTTTCGCTCTACCAATATTAATACATTCTTCTGGTATAATATCTTGGTCCAAAACTGATCTGGAAAATTTACAAAGAAAAGTAAGAACTGATATGACAAATTTTAGAAAACACTACGTATACTCGAATGCACTTAGATCAACACTACCTAGGACAGAAGCAGGAAGGGGAATAAAAGACATTAAAAATTTCCACAACTGTCAGATAAAACTTCTAAGGGTATATTTTCGTCAATAAAAGCAAGATTCTGCACTCTGTGTGAGCATGTGCAATTCTGATAAGTACACACCGCTAAACTTAAAGAAAGCACAACCCAGACAAATGAATAAATTTTAACTACAGAAGGAAAAGTTAACCAATGGAAGAGCATGACCCTCCATGGAAGACACCCCCATGATCTGAACAGACTAGATGTGGACAAGGAAATACTGAACATCTGACTCAGAGCTGGAGATCTCTTCCCAGAAACAGAGGAGTTCTTTGTAGCAACACAGGACCAGAGAGTTAACACAAAAATATATCAAAAATACATGATAAAAGATGATAAATACAGTAAATGCCAAGAGAAACCAGACACAATACAACATGTTATAGGATCCTGCAGCAGTTTCACACAAAGTAGTTCAAGGTGTTTTACGATGGGATAAAATGCAAACATAAAAATAAAAGACCAAATGGTGTTAGTTAAAAGTAAGGTGAGATAAGTAGGTTTAATAATAATTTTGGTGAAGCTGGCCTCATTACAGCAGAAATGAATACAGGGTCTCCTTCAATACTTCAAACAATGATATGCATTTTATCTTAGATTTTCTCAATTGCAGGGCATTGACCCTGCCTGAAGATTTGCCAAATGTTGATAAATTTGGCTTCCAGATCCAACTGATGATTAATCAATGCATCCTCACTCCTTCCTGGGCTCATGAGACCCCAGTGATTAGTCCACAAAGTATTGATGTGTCAAATTGATCTATGCTCTGTGTGGCTTTTGAGGACACTGTAATGAATGTGTGGATAGTTCAATATATACACTGAATGAAAGGGAATGTCTCTGTGAAGGAATCATCTATCATTATTTTAAAATCCATTCATTCATTGGATGTGGGTAACTTATTGTCCCCCTGTAATCACCCTGTCATACCTTGCCAGACCATGCCAGAACACGATGAGAACAACTACATTCTTGCGCAACACACACACAATGTCGGAGGAACTCAGCAGGCCAAGCAGCATCCATCGAAAAGAGTAACTAGTCGACATTTCAACAGGACTGGAAAGAAAAGGGAGAAGTCAGAGGCAGAAGGTGGGGAGGAGGGGAGAAAGAAATACAAGATGGTAGGTGATAGGTGAAACCGGGTGAGAGGGAGGGGATGAGGTAAGGAGGTGGGAAGTTGAGTGGTGAATGAGATAAAGGGCTGAAGGAGTAGGAGTCTGATAGGAGAGGACAGAAGACCATGGAAGAAAGGGAAGGAGGAGGGGCACCAGGGGAAGGTAATGGACAGGTAAAGAGATGAGGTGAGAGATGGAAACAGGAATGGGGGAATGGTGAAAGGGACAGGGCAATTTCCGGAAGTTAGAGAAATCGACGTTCATGCCAACAGGTTGGAGGCTACCCAGACGGAATATAAGCTGTTGCTCCTCCAACCTGAGTGTGGCCTCATCACGACAGTAGAGGAGGCCTTGGATTGACACGTCAGTGAACTACAATCTTGTGTGCGGATGCACTTGGAAGGTCACACAGATTTCCATCTATCTATCTATTTATTTATTCATTCATTCATTCAGTGACACATCGTGGAGTGGGCCCTTCCAGCCCTTTGAGCCACAACCCCGACTGCTCTGATTAACTCCAACCTGAGTAACGAACCTATTCAGTACATCTTTAGCTTGTGGGGGATGTTGTGTATTTAAGTAATGTTTGAGTAATCTTGTATATATATATATATTGCTTGATTAAGCATTCTTGTTTGTTTAAGTAATTCATTATAGTTATATGTATAAATACATGAATTGTATACATCATCACGCTACGATGAGATATGTGTGCTCAACACACACAAAATACTGGTAGAACACAGCAGGCCAGGCAGCACCTATAGGAAGAGGTACAGTCGACGTTTTGGTCCGAGACCTTTCGTCAGGACTAACCAAAAGAAGAATTTTGTGTGTGTTTCTCTCTTACTATCTCTTCTTTCAGTTAGTCTTGACGAAGGGTCTCGGCCCGAAACGTCGACTGTACCTCTTCCTATAGATGCTGCCTGGCCTGCTGTGTTCTACCAGCACTTTGTGTGTGTTGCTTGAATTTCCAGCATCTGCAGATTTTCTTGTGTTTGTGATATGTGCATGCCTCGCTTAAAGTAAGCTCAAGGTTAGACCTGCATTTTGGACTCCTGTGTCTTCCTTAGAATTAGTTTAATGTTTTGATGTTATAAAGCATAACAGGAAGAAACCCGAGCACCCGGGGAAAACTCACACATTCCATGGGAAGGGTGTACAGAGACTCCTTACAGACGGTGCTGGATTTGAACAACGAAGCCCCAAGCTGGAATAGCATTGCGTACCTGTGAAGGACTTAAGTAAATCTGATGCATTTTTACAGCCATGCCTTTGTTTCATTGTCATCAGTGCTGATGCCAGCTTTTGGAGCTCATTAGACTACAAGTTGATAGGATTGTTAAGAAGGCGTATGGTGTATTGGCCTTCATTAGTTGGGGGATTGAGTTTATGATCCATGAGGTAATGTTGCAGCTCTATAAAATCCTGATTAGACCACACTTATTGAGTTCAGTTCTGGTCACCTCATTATGGGAAGAGTGTGGAAGCTTTGAAGAAGAAATTTAACAGGAAGTTGTCTGGGTTAGAGAGCATGTCTTATGAATAATAGGTTGAACTGGCTAGGGCTTTTCTCTTCAGAGCAAAAGAGGATGAGAGTGACTTGACAGAGGTGTACAAGGTGAATAGAAGCATAGACAGAGTAGAGAGCCGGAGACTTTACCCAGGGCAGCAACCGCTAATATGAGAGACATCCTTTCAAGGTGATTGTAGGAAAGAATGGGGGATACAGTTTTGGAGATTTTTTTTTACGCAGAGAGTGGTGGCTACGTGGAATGCACTGCAAAGGGTAGTGGTAGAGGCAGATACATTTGGGGCATTAAGGAAACTCCTAGATAGGCACAAGGATGATAGAAAAATGGAGGGCTGTGCAGGAAGGAAGGGTTAGATTGATCTTAGAGTAGGTTAATAGGTTGGCACAACTTTGAGGGCCAAAGGGCCTGTATTGTGCTGTAATGTTATATGTTTTATGCTTTGTATAGGAGCAGAATTAAACCATTTGGCCCATCGAGCCTACTCTTATATTTAATCATGGCTGAACATTTCACCCTGTTCTCCTGCCTTCTCCCTGTAGCCCTCAACCCCCTTACCAATCAAACACCGGTCGGTCAATCCGGCCTTAAACTCTCCTGGTGTGTGGAGATGCACTGGTTAAATTACTTGGCTTCTAGTCCAAAGACATGAACTGAAATCTCACTGTGAAATTTACATTCAGTTAATAATCTGGAATTTGAAGGGACAATAATTAATCATGAGTGATGAAGAGAAAATCTATGCGATTGGTGTAAAAACCCATCTGCTTCACTAAAGCTCTTCATAGAAACAAATCCATTGCTCGATCTGATCTGACTGTTATCTGGCTTCAGACCCATCCCACATGTGGCCAACAATAAAATAGCCAAGTAAGCCTCTCAGTTGAAGGGCATAAGGCCATAAGACATAGGAGCAGAATTAGGCCATTCGGCCCATTGAGATTGTTCTGCCATTCCATCATGGTTCAATTATTATCCCTCTCAATTCCATTCCTTCCTACCGTAATCTTTGCCACCTTTACTAAACAAGAAGCTATTAAGCTCTATTTTAAATATAACCAATGTCTTGGACTCCACAGCCATCTGTGGCAATGAATTCAACAGATTCACCACCCTCTGGCTAAAGAAATTCCTCCTCATCTCTGTTCTAAATGGACATCCCTCTAGTCTAAGGCTGTGCCCTTTGGTCCTATAGGAAACATACTCCCAAACTATCTTGGCATTTCAAGTTGAAAAGCAGGACCTCAAGGGTGGTAATCTCAGGATTGCTACCTGTGCTAGGTGCCAGTGAGGGTAGGAATAGGATGCTCTGGAGGAGGAACAAGTGGCTGAGGAACTGGTGTAGGGGGCAGGGTTTCAGATTTCAGGATCATTGGGACCTCTTCTGGGGCAGGTGGGACCTGTACAAGAGAGACGGGTTATACTTGAACCACAGGGGGACCAATATCCTTTCAGGGAGGTTTGTTAGTGCTATTGGGGAGGCTTTAAAATAGATTTGCAGGGGGATGGGAACCAGAGTGCCAGAGCTGCCAGTGTGGCTGGGGTGAAAATAAATGATATTGAAAGTTTAAGCAAATCCGCTGATAGAAAGGTTGTGAGTGGTGGTAAAAATCTTCTGAGGTGTATATATTTCAATGCTAGGAGTATCGCGGGGAAGGCGGATGAGTTGAGGGCGTGGATTGACACGTGGAATTATGATGTTGTAGCAATTAGTGAAACTTGGCTACAGGAGGGGCAGGACTGGCAGCTTAATATTCCAGGGTTCCGATGTTTCAGATGTGATCGAGGCAGAGGAATGAAAAGCGGGGAGTAGCATTGCTTGTTAGGGAAAATATTACAGCAGTGCTCAGGCAGGACAGATTAGAGGGCTTGTCTACTGAGTCCTTATGGGTGGAGCTGAGAAACAGGAAAGGTATGGCCACATTAGTGGGATTGTATTACAGACCACCCAATAGTCAACGAGACTTGGAAGAGCAAATCTGCAGAGAGATAGCAGGCAACTGCAGGAAACATAAAGTTGTGGTGGTAGGGGATTTTAATTTTCCATACATTGATTGGGACTCCCATACTGTTAGGGGTCTAGATGGTTTAGAGTTTGTAAAATGTGTTCAGGAAAGTTTTCTAAATCAGTATATAGAGGGACCAACTAGAGGGGATGCAATATTGGATCTCCTGTTAGGAAACGAATTAGGGCAAGTGACAGAAGTCTGAGTAGGGGAGCACTTTGGTTCCAGTGATCATAACACCATTAGTTTCAATTTGATCATGGACAAGGATAGATCTGGTCCTAGGGTTGAGGTTCTGAACTGGAAGAAGGCCAAATTTGAAGAAATGAGAAAGGATCTAAAAAGCGTGGATTGGGACAGGTTGTTCTCTGGCAAAGATGTGATTGGTAGGTGGGAAGCCTTCAAAGAGGAAATTTTGAGAGTGCAGAGTTTGTATGTTCCTGTCAGGATTAAAGGCAAATTGAATAGGAATAAGGAACCTTGGTTCTCAAGGGATATTGCAACTCTGATAAAGAAGAAGAGGGAGTTGTATGAAATGTATAGGAAACAGGGGGTAAATCAGGTGCTTGAGGAGTATAAGAAGTGCAAGAAAATACTTAAGAAAGAAATCAGGAGGGCAAAAAGAAGACATGAGGTTGCCTTGGCAGACAAAGTGAAGGATAATCCAAAGAGCTTTTGCAAGTATATTAAGAGCAAAAGGATTGTAAGGGATAAAATTGGTCCTCTTGAAGATCAGAGTGGTCGGCTTTGCGCGGAACCAAAGGAAATGGGGGAGATCTTAAATAGGTTTTTTGCGTCTGTATTTACTAAGGAAGCTGGCATGAAATCTATGGAATTGAGGGAATCAAGTAGTGAGACCATGGAAACTGTACAGATTGAAAAGGAGGAGGTGCTTGCTGTCTTGAGGAAACTTAAAGTGGATAAATCCCCGGGACCTGACAGAGTGTTCCCTCGGACCTTGAAGGAGACTAGTGTTGAAATTGCGGGGGCCCTGGCAGAAATATTTAAAATGTCGCTGCCTACGGGTGAAGTGCCGGAGGATTGGAGAGTGGCTCATGTTGTTCCGTTGTTTAAAAAAGGATCGAAAAGTAATCCGGGAAATTATAGGCCGGTGAGTTTAACGTCAGTAGTAGGTAAGTTATTGGAGGGAGTACTAAGAGGCAGAATCTACAAGCATTTGGATAGACAGGGGCTTATTAGGGAGAGTCAACATGGCTTTGTGCGTGGTAGGTCATGTTTGACCAATCTGTTGGAGTTTTTCGAGGAGGTTACCAGGAAAGTGGATGAAGGGAAGGCAGTGGATATTGTCTACATGGACTTCAGTAAGGCCTTTGACAAGGTCTCGCATGGGAGGTTAGTTAGGAAAATTCAGTTGCTAGGTATACATGGAGAGGTGGTAAATTGGATTAGACATTGGCTCGATGGAAGAAGCCAGAGAGTGGTGGTAGAGAATTGCTTCTCTGAGTGGAGCCCTATGACTAGTGGTGTGCCACAGGGATCAGTGCTGGGTCCATTGTTATTTGTCATCTATATCAATGATCTGGATGATAATGTGGTAAATTGGATCAGCAAGTTTGCTGATGATACAAAGATTGGAGGTGTAGTAGACAGTGAGGAAGGTTTTCAGAGCCTGCAGTGGGACTTGGACCAGCTGGAAAAATGGGCTGAAAAATGGCAGATGGAGTTTAATACTGACAAGTGTGAGGTATTGCACGTTGGAAGGACAAACCAACGTAGAACATACGGGGTTAATGGTAAGGCACTGAGGAGTGCAGTGGAACAGAGGGATCTGGGAATACAGATACAAAATTCCCTGAAAGTGTTGTCACAGGTAGATAGGGTCGTAAAGAGAGCTTTTGGTACATTGGCCTTTATTAATCGAAATATTGAGTATAAGAGCTGGAATGTTATGATGCGGTTGTATAAGGCATTGGTGAGTCCGAATCTGGAATATTGTGTTCAGTTTTGGTCACCAAATTACAGGAAAGATATAAATAAGGTTGAAAGAGTGCAGAGAAGGTTTACAAGGATGTTGCTGGGACTTGAGAAACTCAGTTACAGAGAAAGGTTGAATAGGTTAGGACTCTATTCCCTGGAGCGTAGAAGAATGAGGGGAGATTTGATAGAGGTATATAAAATTATGATGGGTATAGATAGAGTGAATGCAAGCAGGCTTTTTCCACTGAGGCAAGGGGAGAAAAAAACCAGAGGACATGGGTTAAGGGTGAGGGGGGGAAAGTTTAAAGGGAACATTAGGTGGGACTTCTTCACACAGAGAGTGGTGGGAGTGTGGAATGAGCTGCCAGATGAGGTGGTAAATGCGGGTTCTTTTTTAACATTTAAGAATAAATTGGACTGATACATGGATGGGAGGTGTATGGAGGGATATGGTCCGTGTGCAGGTCAGTGGGACTAGGCAGAAAATGGTTCGGCACAGCCAAGACGGGCCAAAGGGCCTGTTTCTGTGCTGTAGTTTCTATGGTTCTATGGTTCTATGGTTCAATATTCAACAGGTTTCAGTGAGATCCTGGATAACTTCACTGACCTCAACTCTGGACTGATCATTGAACACAATACTCCAAGTAGTGCCATGGTAGTGTAGCGGCCAGCACAGCACCGGTATAGCTCGGGGCGTCAGAGTTCAGAGTTCAATTCTGACGTCCTCTGTAAGGGACCTCAGCACTTCCTCCCGCGGAATATGTGGGTTTTCTCCGGGTCCTCCCGTTACCTCCCACAGTCCAAAGATGTATTGGGTAGGTTAATTGGTCGTTGTAAGTTGTCTGGTGCTTAGGTTAGGGTTGTCACAGTTGTCAGGGTTTGCAGGCCGATGCAACTCAAAGGGCACGAAGGGTCTATTCCACGTTTATCTTCAAATAAATGAATAGATAAGTGTGGTCTAACCAGAGTTTTATTGAGCTACAGCATTACCTCGGGGCTCTTGAGCTCAATCTGCTGACTAATAAGAAGGAGGAGAAGATGGCAGCGCGACGCAGCGCGCGCAGCTCTCTGGTGAAATGATATTGTACCTGTTAAGTAGGGGCTGTGGACAATTCTGATTTGGTGAAGCCAGACGTGAGAAGCAAAGGAACATCTGGAGAAATTTCTGGAATGCCTGGTTCGCTGCTGTTGTTACTGTGCGATCGAGAATCTCCGAAGGGTAGGCCCCAAAATCCTCGGCTTTGCCTGCTGTTGGTGACCGAGGCTGAGGTCAAAACGTTTGGATAGAGATGGTGCTCGGTACTCGGTGTCAGAGAGCTGATCAGAGCTCGAAGTTTTCAGACGACTCAGAGTTGGACTGTGGTCGGGCACAGCAGGGAGAGTTTTCTTCCTTCTCCCGTCTGCGTGAGATGTGGGACTTTCGAGAGACTTTGAACTTTTTTACTGTGCCATGGCCTGTTCTTCATCAAGTTATGGTATTGTTGCACTGTTGTAACTATATGCTATAGGGTCTCGGCCTGAAACGTCGACTGTACCTCTTCCTAGAGATGCTGCCTGGCCTGCTGCGTTCACCAGCAACTTTGATGTGTGTTGCTTGAATTTCCAGCATCTGCAGAATTCCTGTTGTTTGCTATAATTATGTGGTTTTGTTAGTTTTTCAGTCTTGGTCTGTCCTGTATTTTTGTGATATCACACCGGAGGAATATTGTATAATTTCTTAATGCATGCATTACTAAATGACAATAAAGGAGGACTGCGTGTCCTCATAATCTAATAATCTAATAAAGGCCAAAACAGCACACACCTTCTTAACTACCCTATCAATTTAAGGCATAGAGACTGACAGATTCTTGATTGGTAGGTGAGTTAAGGATTACAAAGAGAAGACAGGAGAAGTGGATTGAAATCAAAATCAGCCATGATTGCTTGGCAGTCAATGGGCTGAATGGCCTTATTCTAATCCTATATATTTGGTTATATGGTCTAATGCAGCTGATCAGGTAGCATCTGTGGAGGCAAATGCATGATCAATGTTTCAAAAAAGTTCAAAAGTTCAAAGTAAATTTATTATCAAAGTACATACAGTACTGTGTAAAACTTTGAGGCAAAAAAGGCATAAGACATAGAAGCAGATTTAGGCCATTTGACACATCAAGTGAGGTCCACCATTCAATCATGCCTGATTCTTTCTTATCCTCCTCAGTCCCACTCCCCAGCCTTCTCCCTGTAACCTTTGATGCCATGCTCAATCAAGAACCTATCAGGCTCTGCCTTAAATAAACCCAATAACCCTCCACAGCTACCTGTGGTAACAAATTCCACAAATCCTCCATCCTCTGCCTAACTAAATTTCTCCGCATCTCTGTTTTAAATGGTTGCCCCTATATGCCCTCTTGTCCTAGACTCCCCCACCATGGGAAACATCCTTTCCACATATACTCTGTCTAGGCCTTTCAACGTTCGAAAGGTTTCAACGAGATCCCTCCTCATCCTTCTGAATTCCAGCGAGTACAGACCCAGAGCTATCAGATATTTCTCCTATGACAACCCTTTCATCCCCGGAATCATCTTTGTGAACCTCTTGCATTCTAGACCTCTTGAAATGAATGCTAACATTGCATTTGCCTTCCTCACCACTGACTCTACATGCAGCATCTCCAAGTTTGCGGATGACACGAAGCTGGGCGGCAGTGTTGGCTGTGAGGAGGATGCTAAGAGGATGCAGAGTGACTTGGATAGGTTAGGTGAGTGGGCAAATTCATGGCAGATGCAATTTAATGTGGATAAATGTGAAGTTATCCACTTTGGTGGCAAAAACAGGAAAACAGATTATTATCTGAATGGTGGCCGATTAGGAAAAGGGGAGGTGCAACGAGACCTGGGTGTCATTATACACCAGTCATTGAAAGTGGGCATGCAGGTACAGCAGGTGGTGAAAAAGGCGAATGGTATGCTGGCATCGGGTACAGGAGCAGGGGGGTACTACTGTAGTTGTACAAGGCCTTGGTGAGACCACACCTGGAGTATTGTGTGCAGTTTTGGTCCCCTAATCTGAGGAAAGACATCCTTGCAATAGAGGGAGTACAAACAAGGTTTACCAGATTGATTCCTGGGACGGCAGGACTTTCATATAATGAAAGACTGGATGAACTAGGCTTATACTCGTTGGAATTTAGAAGATTGAGGGGGGATCTTATTGAAATGTATAAAA
This sequence comes from Mobula birostris, assembly GCF_030028105.1. Classification (NCBI taxonomy): domain Eukaryota; kingdom Metazoa; phylum Chordata; class Chondrichthyes; order Myliobatiformes; family Myliobatidae; genus Mobula; species Mobula birostris. The sequence goes on from NC_092371.1 coordinate 81,531,252, forward strand.
CCCTAAAGGGATTGGACAGGCTAGATGCAGGAAGATTGTTCCTGATGTTGGGGGGGGTTCCAGAACGAGGGGTCACAGTTTGAGGATAGAGGGGAAGCCTTTTAGGACCGAGATTAGGAAAAACTTCTTCACACAGAGAGTGGTGAATCTGTGGAATTCTTTGCCACAGGAAACAGTTGAGGCCAGTTCATTGGCTATATTTAAGAGGGAGTTAGATATGGCCCTTGTAGCTAAAGGGATCAGGGGGTATGGAGGGAAGGCTGGTGCAGGGCTCTGAGTTGGATGATCAGCCATGATCATACTGAATGGTGGTGCAGGCTCAAAGGGCCGAATGGCCTACTCCTGCACCTATTTTCTATGTTTCTATGTTTCTATGCAAGTTAGCCTTTAGGGTGTTCTGCACAAGGACTCCCAAGTCCCTTTGCATATCAGATTTTTGGATTTCTTAGAAAATAGTCTGCACATTTATTTCAATGACCAAAGTGCATGACCATGCATTTTCCAACATTATATTTCATTTGCCATTTTCTTGCCCATTCTCCTAATCTGTCTAAATCCTTCTGCATCCTACCTGTTTCCTCAACACTACTTGCCTCTCCACCAATCCTCGTATCATCTGCAAACTTGGCAACAAAGTCATCTATTCCATCATCTAAATCATTGATATACAGCATAAAAAGAAGTGGTCCCAACACCAGCCCCTGCAGAACACCACTAGTCACTGGCAGCCAACCAGAAAAGGATCCTTTTATTCCCACTCACTGCCTCCTACCAATCAGCCAGTGCTCTAACCATGTTAGTAATCTTCCTGTAATACCAAGGGCTCTTAACTTGGTAAGTAGCCTCATGTGTGGCACCTTGTCAAAGGCCTTCTGTAAATCCAAATGTACAATATCCACTGCATCCCCTTTATCTATCCTACTTGTAATCTCCTCAAAGAATTCGAACAGGTTCATCAGGCAAGATTTTCATATAAGAAAACCACGCTGACTGTGTCCTATCTTATCCTGTGTCGCCAAGTACTCCATAACCTCATCCTTGACAATTGACTCCAACACCTTCCCAAACACTGAAGTCAGGCTAACTGGTCTATAATTTCCTTTTTGCTGCTTTTCTCTTTTCTTGAAGAGTGGAGTACATTTGCAATTTTCCAGTCCTCTGGCATCATGCCAGAGTCAAATGATTCTTGGAAGATCATTACTAATGTCTCCACAATCTCTACCACTACCTCTTTCAGACCCTAGGGTGCAGGTCATCTCGTACAGGTGACTTATATCCCTTTTGGTCTTTTACTATCCACTTTGATTTTGTTTGCTAGTTTGCTTTCATATTTCATCTTTTCTCTCCTAATGATTCTTTTAGTTGCTCTCTGTAGGTTTTTAAAAGCTTCCCAATCCTCTATCTTTCTGCTAATTTTTGCTTTGTTGCTTGTTCGCTCTTTTGCTTTTACATTAGCATTGACTTCCCTTGTCAGCCACGGTTGTACTCTTTTGCCATTTCAGTATTTCTTTGTTTTTGAAATACATCTATCCTGCACTTTCCCCATTTTTCCCAGAAAAAACTCACACCATTGCTGCTCTGCTGTCATCCCTGCCATCATCTCCTTCCAATTTACTTTGGCTAACTCCTCTCTCATACTACTCTAAATTCCTTTACTCCACTGAAATACTGCTATGTCAGACTTTACTTTCTCCCTATCAAATTTCAAGTTGAACTCAATCATATTGTTATCATTGCCTCCTAAGGGTTCTTTTACCTTAAGCTTTCTAATCACCTCTGGTTCATTACATAACACCCAATCCAGTATAGCTGATCCCCTTGATAACAAACTGCTCTAAAAAGCTATCACTTAGGCATTCAACAAACTCACTCTCTTGAGGTCCATTATCTGCCTGATTTTCCCAATTGACCTGCAAGTTGAAATCTCCCATTACTATCATAACATTGCCCTTTTGACTCGCCTTTTCAATTTCCCATTGTAATCTGTGGTCCACATCCCAGCGTCCCCGTATGTAACTGCAGTCTGGGTCCTTTTACCCTTGCAGGTTCTTAACAACACACAAGGACTCAACATCTTCTGATCCTATGCCATACCTTTCTACTGATCTGACATCGTGCTTTACCAGCAGAACGACGCCACCCCCTCTGTCTACCTTCCTATCCCTCCGATACAATGTGTACCCTTGGACATTCAGCTCCCAAGTACAATCATCCTTCAGCCAAGATTCAGAGGTGGCCACAACATCATACCCAACAATCTGTAATAGTGGAACAAGATCATCCACCTCATTTCTTATATTCCATGCATTCAGATATCACACTTTGAGTGTTGTATTCGCTACCCTTTTTGATTCTGCATCCCTAATGCACTGATACTCACTCTGCTGGCTGCAATTTTGTCTTATCATCTGCCTGCTCTTCCTGGCAGTCTGACTGCACACTATCTTTGCTTTTTTACCATCTGTCCTATCCTGAGTCCCTTCGCTCTGGTTCCCATCGCCCTGCCAAATTAGTTTAAACCCTCCCCAACAGCTGTAACAAACCAGCCTGCGAGAATATTGGTTCCCCTCAGGTTCAGGTGCAACCCGTCACTTTTGAACAGGTCATACCGCCCCCACAGGAGATCCCAATGATCTAAAAACCTGAAGGCCTACATATATATAGCTAAGACTTTTGGCAGTACTGTAGTAATTTTATATATTGTAGTGTACTGCTGCAAAAAAAAACAATTTCATTCCATATGTGAGTGATAATAAACCTGATTCTGATAGGGGTCTCTACTGTGGACTGAGAGTGGGAAGGGATAGGGAGAGGGGAATCATGGTTGGGGAAAGGGGAGGGGAGCAGGAAATGCCAGAGAGACATTCTAAGACTTTTATATACCTAAGACTTTTGCACAGTACTGTATACGTCACCATATACAACCCTGAGATTCATTTTCTTGCAGGCATACTCAATAAATCCAATAACCATAATAGAATCAATGAAGGACCACACAAACAGGGTGGACAACCAGTGTGCAAAGAACACCAAACTGTACAAGTACAAAAATAAAATAAAATAAATAATATTAATAAATAAGCAATAAATATCGAGAACATGAGATGAAGACTCCTTGAAAGTGATTCCATAGGTTGTGGGAACAGTTCAGTGTTGGGTGAGTGAAGTTGCATGAAGTTATCCCGTCTGGTTCAGCAGCCTGATGGTTGAGGGGTAATAACTGTTCCTGAACCTGCTGGTGTGAGTCCTGAGGCTCCTGTACCTTCTTCCTAATGGCTGCAGCGATAAGAGACCAAGACCTGGGTGGTGGGAGTACCTGATAATGGATGTGGCTTTCCTACAACAACATTTTGTTGGGATGTGCTCAGTGGTGGGGAGGACATGATGGACAGGCCCGCCGTATCCATGACATTTTGTAGGATTTTCTGGTCAAGGACATTGGTGTTTCCGTACCAGGCTGTGATGTAGCCAGTCAATACACTCTCAGGTTGAGAACCTGCAACATCAACCAGGCATTTGCTTTATGAGATGCCGCCTGCCCCATTGAGTTCCTCCAACAGTTTATTTTAACTCTTTACTCTGGTGTGAATTAGCTGTTACTTTTCCAACAACACTGGCTATCTGGCACTGAGGGATATTGTGAAATGATTGTGAAAAGTAGTATAGATTTGCAGCTTCTTTTCTTGGTAATGGGAATATTAATAGAATAATATTAATTTATTCAGTACTAATTGAATAAATAGCCTATCACACAGCAGGTCCAGAAATTACCCCTCTCCAAAGATCACCTGCTTGATGGGGTAGAGAGGTTTGTGAGTTCCTGAGATTCCCAGAGAGATGCGATTTGAGGTTTAGCTCCTGGTAGGATGACCATGGTGGAAAAGTCAAGGGAGAGGTTCCAGACAAAGAACAATCCAACTAAGAACTCAGTGATGGAGCCAGCAGAAGATGAAGTCACGTTACACGGAGAGTGAAGGGAGGAAGATGAAGTCACGTTACGCGGAGAGTGAAGGGAGGAAGATGAAGTCACATTACATGGAGAGTGAAAGGAGGAAAATGAAGTCAGGTTACAGGAGAGTGAAGGGAGGAAGATGAAGTCATGTTACAGGAGAGTGAAGGGAGGAAGATGAAGTCACATCACGTGCACAGTGAAGGGAGGAAGATGAAGTCACGTTACGCGGACAGTGAAGGGAGGACGACGATGTCACGTCACGCGGAGAGTGAAGGGAGGAAGACGAAGTCACGTTACGTGGACACATTACGTGGAGGGCGAAGGGAGGAGGAGGAAGTCGCGTCACGCGGAGGGCGAAGGGAGGAGGAGGAAGTCACGTCACGTGGAGGGCGAAGGGAGGAGGAGGAAGTCGCGTCACGCAGAGGGCGAAGGGAGGACGACGAAGTCACGTCATGCGGAGAGTGAAGGGAGGACGACGATGTCACGTCACGCGGAGAGTGAAGGGAGGAAGACGAAGTCACGTTACGTGGACACATTACGTGGAGGGCGAAGGGAGGAGGAGGAAGTCGCGTCACGCGGAGGGCGAAGGGAGGAGGAGGAAGTCACGTCACGTGGAGGGCGAAGGGAGGAGGAGGAAGTCGCGTCACGCAGAGGGCGAAGGGAGGACGACGAAGTCACGTCATGCGGAGGGCGAAGGGAGGAAGACGAAGTCACAATACGTGCACAGTGAAGGGAGGAAGACGAAGTCACATTACGCGGAGAGTGAAGGGAGGAAGATGAAGTCACGTCACGCAGAGAGCGAAGGGAGGAAGATGGAGTCACATTACACGGAGAGTGAAGGGAGGAAGATGAAGTCCCGTCACGCAGAGAGCGAAGGGAGGAAGATGAAGTCACGTTACATGGAGAGTGAAGGGAGGAAGATGAAGGCATGTTATATGGATAGTGAACGGTCCCAGTCTTCTTGCACTCCACCCCACTGGGACCTGATCCCGTCCTGTCGTGGACCGTGTGGTGGCTGCCATGCATCTGCCTCCCTACGTGAAACAAAGTCATGTACTGGCATTCACCATTAAGGGAATCTACCTTCAGCAGAATATGTGGGTCCCAGATCAGCTTCTACATTCACCTGAGGACCCACCAATGGAAACCCCCTACGAGAACATCTTACCCATCGCGAGTGATAGCACCACTACCGTGCTACAGATAACACAAGTGCCACCCAGCAGATCCTTGCAGGATGGGAATATGTTTGACATCCTAGCTTCCAAGAGGAAGTAAAGGAGCAATTCTTCCAGACAAACATTCCCATCACTTGGATATCTCCATGGCCCATAAGAAACAGTTATAAACAATTGTTGGGACAGTGTTAGAGTGTGGAGTCAGATGAACAGGGGAAAAAATGGGACAATAACAAGTAAGTTACTGAGTGAATAAACGATAGGTATTGGTAGTGTTATATTTTGTAACTTCAAAACATTAAACTAATTTAAAGGAAGACACGAGTCTGAAATGTGAGTCTAACTTGGAGCTGCCTGTGTATCACGTGGTAACGTGATGACTGATGCAATTCATGTATTTATACATATGACCCGTAATGAATTATTTAAACAAACAAGAATGCTTAATCAAACAAGATGTCTCAAATATTATTGAAATATTAAATACACAACAGGTAGGCTTAATGAATTTGCAGCAGAGGTGAGTGAGGGGAGCAACATTCCATCAGAATACTTTATCGGCCTGTAAGACAAGGCTGCTCACCTTGTCCCCTTCTCGTGGTGACTCTATGCAAATTCCAACTGGCTCCAATGCTCCCGGGAGCTGGGCAAAGCAGCATAATTCATGAGGCTAAAAATCATTGCTTCAGGGTTAATGAACAGCCTGTGATGGTCTCTAATTAACACATTAATCATCAGAGCAAAGCCAGCAGAGTGTCTGTGGTGGTGGGGGGGTGGGGAGAGTGTTGTTCGACTCATCAATCAAACCAATGAGCGCCTAGTCTCCCAGCGCAGGATTGGCTGCGGCAGAGTGTGTTCGACACTGGGTCCAGCTTCACTCTGCCACGTGCTCCCAACGTGGGGGCATGTTCTGCTTCTGGGGCGGTGTGGTGCAGTGGTAACTTACTCCCCCCACCCATGGACTAAACTTAATTCTCCCCACCCTCTTGGAGCGAGAGACTTTAAGATTCAGAATCAGTTTTATTATCATTGACACAGGTGATGAAATTTGTTGTCTTGCAGCAGCCTACAATGTAATACATTAAAAAATTGCTATGTTACAATAAAAAAATAAAAAAGTAGTGCAAAAAGATTACAAAATAGTGATGAGAAGAAAATTAGTGTTCAACGTCCATTCAGAAATCTGATGGCGGCAGGGAGGAGGCTGTTCCTGAAACATTGAGTGTGTGTCCCTGATGGTAGTAATGAGAAGAGGACATGTCCTGGGTGATGGGGCCGTTAATGATGAATGGCACCTCTTGAAGATGTCCTCAATGGCTGTGCTTGTGAAGGAGCTGTCTGAGATTACAACCCGCTGCAGCTTTTTCACATCCTGTGCAGTAGCCCCTCCGTACCAGACAGTGAGGCAACCAGTTAGAGGGCTCTCCATGGTACATCGGTAGAAACTTACTGTCGAGTCTTTGCAATTCAAACAAAGAAAAACTCTGGCATGTGGGAGCACCCAGAGGATGTACGTACAGACTGCGGTGGAATTGAACCTGGGTCACCCGCGCTGTAACAGTGTTTCGCTAACTGCCACGCTATTGTACCACCATAACCTAAAAAGTTTCTTAAACGTTCTAACGTGCCCACTTCAACCACTGTTACTGATAGCTCATTCCAAATGCACACCGCCCTTTGTGTGAAGCAGCTGCCACTGATGTCCTTGTTCATCCTCTGCCCTGTTGTTTTTAGCAACTCTACGTGGGGGAAAGATTCTGTGCTTTCGTGCTTTTAACCTCTTTATGCCCCCCATGGTTTTACATACCTCTGTCAGGTCACCCGTGAATCTCCAGTGTTTCAAAGTTATCACTGGATGTAAATCAGTGGAATTCTTCCCACCAGCTCAATCTTACAGAAGCACCATTGAGAGCGTCCTGACAAGGTGCATCTCCATCTGGTCTGGGAGCAGCCGAGCATCGGACCGGAAGTCCCTACAAAGGACTGTGAGAGGATCATAGGGTCTCCCTACCATCCATCGGGGACATTTGTCAGGAGCGCTGCTTATGCAGGACCTTAATATTATCAGGAATCCCACAGAGCCTTTCAGCATCCTCTTTGACTTTCTACCGTCGGGTAGGAGACTCCAATGTATAAACACAAGAACAGTCAGGATGGGAAACAGTTTCATCCCTCAGATTTTGAGTCTTCCAAATTCCCTGCCACATACAATATTTAATTTATGCACTTTACTTTGTTTAATTATGCGTAATTCATTTGTAGAATTTATCCTTACTTTCCTAAGTGATTTTGTGTTATATGTGCATTATGTGTGCTACTGTGTTTTACAACCAGGTCTGGAGAAACATTGTCTCATTTAATAGTATACATGTAATAGCCAATTGACAATAAGTTTGACTTGACTTGATTTGACTTGACTTTACCAATAGGATTAGCTTACCACCACTTTCTCAAGGGCAATTAAGGATGGGGCAAGAAATGCTACTTTGCCAACAACAGGCAGGTCCTGAAAATAATCAAAACAGGCAAAAAGAATCTCCTGTTTCATCTGGAGAAGATATTGTCCAAAGGTTCTTTAGAACTCAAAAATGATTCAGATTCAGATTTATTTATTATGTGTACAATGAAACACACAGTGAAGTGCATTGTTCGCGTTAACAAACCAAAATTGTGCTGGGAGTCGGGGAGGGAGCAGCCCTCAAAGTGTTACCACGTGTTCTGGTGTCAATGTAACATGCACACAACGCTCAGAGGAAGAACACATTTCACTACGTGTTTCGAAGTACACTTGATAAATAGATGAATGTGATTTTTATATTTGTGCTATCTGCGCCCCTCATAGCCTTGGACACCTCTGTCAGATCCTTCTCAGACTTCCCTGCTCCAAACCTAGCCTCCCCAGACTCTCCGTATATCAGGCACATTCCACCCCTGTCAACCGCATCATAGTTGTGAGCACAATCGCTTTACAGCTCAGAGATCATTGATTGGGGTTCGATTCCCACCACTGTCTGTAAGGAGTTTGCACGGCCTCCCTATGATGGCATGGGTTTCCTCCAGGTGATCTGGTTTCCTCCACATTCCAGCGATGTACAGGTTAGGGTTAATGAGTTGTGGGCATGCTATATTGGTGCTGGAATCGTGGATACACTTGGGGGCTGCCCCCCAGCACATCACAAGAACGATGGTGCAGACAATGCATTTCACAGTGTAACCCTCTCACCGGGCCCGTATACAAACCTGACTCGTTAGCCAGCTCTGCTAACAGTCTCATGACAGCGGTGAGAAGGTCACTTTTCATGAACAATATACATCTACGGTCGGTACGATTTGGGGTTCAAACAAACAGGAACATTGTGATGTTCTGATTAAAGAAACATCAATCTGAGCGAATGCTGTGTAAATGCTGCCCATACACACTTGTCCATCACAAGAAATAACAGATCGTACGCCACATAAAATTATAAAGTATATTTACCAATTTCAGCTTTATCAAACAGTTAATAGGAAAGAGAAAAGAAAAAGAAAATAAAAGCGCCCATTACACTTAAACCAGTCCAATATGCACATGAATGTTGGAGCTCATACCGGAGTCATCTTTTATTTTTTACTCACACGCTGGACCCACGGTCTATGTGAAAGAACACGCCACATTCCAAATTTCCCTCGAAGTCAATCTCGAACAAACTGGCTCTCCCTCAGGAGTATTGGCCCTTCCTCCTTGGAGCCATTCATCTGCGCAAAAAACTTCATGCAGTGGGGACTCTCCTTCCAATGGCATACTGTGGTATTTTTCCTTCTGTCCTGTTCCGCAGTTCCTGCCAAAAGACCCTAAAACTAGGCAACGGTCCATCACAAAACTCTCAGCCCCGCTTTCTCTGGAACTTTCTCCCAATCCCACCATCCTGATTGGCTGACACAGCATTCCTAAGTTGAACAACGTGATGTCTTATCTCTAGCCGTAACCAAAACGGTCTACCAGCAGGACACACTGCTTTTGCAGAAAGCTGCTTAAATGAAATACCTACAGCATAGCTGTATAAATCATAACCTGGGCATTACACTCTTACCCCCGCCCCCCAAAATAGCCATGTCCTAATGACTTTGTAAATTATTAAACCATTATTAATAACACAGTATTCAAATTAATTTCATGACTTCAGGACCCTCAATCCATTTGTAAATGCAAGTAACATATCTCACCATGGTAATGGACATAACTCTCCGTTTTCCAGGTGCACCCTCTGGCAGCCTAGCTGGGGGTTTCCTGACCCTCTGAGAGCTCCTTATCTTATCTTCACTTTCTCCAGCTTCAGCCTCTCCTTGTGACTTTTCCTGTCCACTAGAGGATGCCTCCCCCAGTCCATCACTTGCACCTTCCAGTAGCTCAGGTTCCCCTGCCCCATGACCAAACTTGGCTTCCTTCAGCTTAAGCAGGGGCTGCCGAACATTTTCAATCTCTACTGGTGCTAAATGGTGAGGCCTGTCTCGGAAAGGGGTGTCCTCAGTCACTCTGATAGTGTGGTAAGTACTCTTGGAGCAATGAACATCAGACTCATCAGTAGAAAAGACATCTTAGCATTCCAACATCTTCAAAGTTAATCTCCTTTTCCATTCGTCTGGTATCGGTGAATCACCAAAGCTGAATGACTTTGATGTTGACTTCCTCGATTCAGGAGACTGTTTCTCTCATGGTTCCCCAGATAACTAGACACTATCATCACAGGCAGCAGAGGGGCTATCGGCATCCCATGTCTGAGGGTAACATCTCTTTCTGAGGCTTTCCTGACAATCAGGGCCATCCTGTTTGCATAGATGGCCGAAGGTTTCTGCAGTTCAGGTCTCACTGGCACTCCTGCAGGTAAGCATGAATTTTCTTCCTGACCATCAGGAGCATCCACCTGGCTGGCTGGCCCTGGACTTTGGGCATTCCAGCAAATTTGTGGGTTCATGTCACCCCAGCTACTCCTCCAAGACGTAACATGACAGGTTTAGACAAGGTGTACCACACAGTTCCTCGTTTCTGCTCTTGATCCTGCTTAGGGGGAACTTACACCTTCTGAAAAACAGCTCTGAACACAGGGTGAGTGACAAGGTGTTCAAAAAGTTCTCTCCATTTCTCTCCTTGCATGCCCCCATGAGCCTTCTCATAATGGAAGTATTCATTCCCACAAGAATGGAAGCTTCACCCTTTTCAACCAGATCCAGGCAAACCAACACTGGCATGTCAATAGTCATACTTTATTGATCCCGGGGAAAATTGGTTTTCGTTACAGTTCCATCATAAATAATTAAATAGTAATAAAACCATAAATAATTAAATAGTAATATGTAAATTATGCCAGGAAATAAGTCCAGGACCACCTATTGGCTCAGGGTGTCTGACCCTCTAAGGGAGGAGTTGTAAAGTTTGATGGCCACAGGCAGGAAAGACTTCCTATGATGCTCTGTGTTGCATCTCAGTGGAATGAGTCTCTGGCTGAATGTACTCCTGTGCCCAACCAGTACATTTTGACAAGGTCCCACACAGGAGATTAGTGTGCAAACTTAAAGCACACGGTATTGCGGGTAAGGTATTGGTGTGGGTGGAGAGTTGGTTAGCAGACAGGAAGCAAAGAGTGGGAATAAACGGGACCTTTTCAGAATGGCAGGCGGTGACTAGTGGGGTACCGCAAGGCTCAGTGCTGGGACCCCAGTTGTTTACAATATATATTAATGACTTGGATGAGGGAATTAAATGCAGCATCTCCAAGTTTGCGGATGACACGAAGCTGGGTGGCAGTGTTAGCTGTGAGGAGGATGCTAAGAGGATGCAGGGTGACTTGGATAGGTAGGATGAGTGGGCAAATTCATGGAAGATGCAATTTAATGTGGATAAATGTGAAGTTATCCACTTTGGTGGCAAAAATAGGAAAACAGATTATTATCTGAATGGTGGCTGATTAGGAAAAGGGGAGGTGCAACGTGACCTGGGTGTCATTATACACCAGTCATTGAAAGTGGGCAAAGTACAGCAGGCGGTGAAAAAGGCGAATGGTATGCTGGCATTTATAGCGAGAGGATTTGAGTACAGGAGCAGGGAGGTACTACTGCAGTTGTACAAGGCCTTGGTGAGACCACACCTGGAGTATTGTGTGCAGTTTTGGTCCCCTAATCTGAGGAAAGACATCCTTGCCATAGAGGGAGTACAAAGAAGGTTCACCAGATTGATTCCTGGGATGGCAGGACTTTCATATGAAGAAAGTCTGGATGAACTGGGCTTGTACTCGTTGGAATTTAGAAGATTGAGGGGGGATCTGATTGAAACGTATAAGATCCTAAAGGGATTGGACAGGCTAGATGCAGGAAGATTGTTCCCGATGTTGGGGAAGTCCAGAACGAGGGGTCACAGTTTGAGGATAGAGGGGAAGCCTTTTAGGACCGAGATTAGGAAAAACTTCTTCACACAGAGAGTGGTGAATCTGTGGAATTCTCTGCCACAGGAAACAGTTGAGGCCAGTTCATTGGCTATATTTAAGAGGGAGTTAGATATGGCCCTTGTGGCTATGGGGGTCAGGGGGTATGGAGGGAAGGCTGGGGCGGTGTTCTGAGTTGGATGATCAGCCATGATCATAATAAATGGCGGTGCAGGCTCAAAGGGCCGAATGGCCTACTCCTGCACCCATTTTCTATGTTTCTATGTTTCTATTATGCAGTGGATGGGAGACATTGACCAAGATGGCATGCAACTTGGACAGCATCCTCTTTTCAGACACCACCGTCAGAGAGTCCAGTTCCATCCCCACAACATCACTGGCCTTATGAATGAGTTTGTTGATTCTGTTGGTGTCTGCTACCCTCAGCCTGCTGCCCCAGCACACCACGGCAAACATGATCGCACTGGCCACCACAGACTCGTAGAACATCCTCAGCATCGTCTGGCAGATGTTAAAGGACCTCAGTCTCCTCAGGAAATAGAGACGGCTCTGACCCTTCTTGTAGACAGCCTCAGTGTTCTTTGACCAATCCAGTTTATTGTCAATTTATTGTCAATTCATATCCCCAGGTATTTGTAATCCTCCACCATGTCCACACTGACCCCCTGGATGGAAACAGGGGTCACTGTTACCTTAGCTCTCCTCAGGTCTACCACCAGCTCCTTAGTCTTATTCACATTAAGCTACAGATAATTCTGCTCAATCCATGTGACAAAGTTTCTTACTGTAGCCCTGTACTCAGCCTCATCTCCCTTGCTGATGCATCCAACTATGACAGAGTCATCCGAAAACTTCTGAAGATGACAAGACTCTGTGCAGTAGTTGAAGTCTGAGGTGTAAATGGTGAAGAGAAAGGGAGACAAGACAGTCCCCTGTGGAGCCCCAGTGCTGCTGATCACTCTGTTGGACACACAGTGTTGCAAGCACAGGTACTGTGGTCTGCCAGTCAGGTAATCAAGAATCCATGACAGCAGGAAAGAATCCACCTGTATCGCTGTCAGCTTCTCCCCCAGCAGGGCAGGGCGGATGGTGTTGAACGCACTGGAGAAGTCAAAAAACATGACCCTCACAGTGCTCGCTGTCTTGTCCAGGTGGGCGTAGACACGGTTCAGCAGGTAGACGATGGCATCCTCAACTCCTAGTCGGGACTGATAGGCGAACTGGAGGGGATCTAAGTGTGGCCTGACCATAGGCCGGAGCAGCTCCAGAACAAGTCTCAGTTACTCCAACATCTGCTTCAAACACTCTAGTTTCAAAGACAAGTAACCATCATATGGGTACTCATCAGTATTAAGCCCCCATATCTCAAGGGCACTGAGTCAAATACCAGTTGTAAAATATCTGTAGAGTAAAATAATTTGAGACCCTGTGTCAAGTATGGCCCCAGCATAAATAATTTAATCCATATAGATACATCAGAGGTTGGTCCCACAATGGACCTTCAGGAATAGTGAAGCACTTTAATATTTCCCTTGATACACTGATTGGAACAATTGGAACGTATCCTCCCCGAGATGCCAGCTTGTCCCTTAACTGGGTCCCTCTGAAGTTTTGCCTCTTTTCTTCACTGTTCCTGCCCCTGACAGTTTCGGTTGAAATGTCCATCTTCTGCACAGTCGCCTCTCTAGTCAAGAAACCCTTTCCAGCATCAGTCCTGTGTGTCAGAAGTCATACAGGCGGGTCGGGTTTCCCAGCAGATGTAGCATGTTTAGCTGAAACTTTAGCAGACATCCACCAAATCAGCTCAGCTCCAAGGTTTTCCACCTCATTCCTCAAAAGCTCTGTCTCTCTGGCATCAGGGGTCAGAGGCTACCACTGAAGACACTACTCGCCTTTTGGAAATGTTTCATTTTTCAATCATACTTTCCTCCTCTCTAACCCCTCTGAGTAACTTGGCAAAAGATGGAGGACGGTGCATCATGTAGGTCATTCGAATACATAGATCAATCACGTCTTGTGACAGGGCATTCTACACAACTTGCTGCATCCTCAAGCAATTTCTCTCAGACAGTTGAATTTTGGCACAAACAGTGCAGCAGCTTCCCTAACCTGAAAAGGTAAGCGGACAGCTTCTCTCCTTCCGCCTGGAATGTGTGCCTAAAACTCATCCTAAGATCAGCTGCACTTTCAGCAACGCCAAGAGCATCTTCCAGAGCTTCCAGGTAATTAGCTGACATGGCTAATGGGTTTTCTGCCTTTCGGAACCTCATTATATCAGCTGCCAGATCCTTTAAACTCTCTACCAGTCTCTGTTTTCTCATATTATCTGAGCATTTCCATTCATCGAGTAACTGAGGTGTCTGCCCCACCCAAGCTTTATATTCTTCTTCCCCATCGGAGCTGGGCTTGACTCCCAGCCTACAATTACTTTGGCATTTATCAAACAGTGATGTACTGTAATAGCCAAAACCAGCTCAGAATTTAAATCAACCACTGAAGGACCCATTAGACCTTTCACATCAGACAACTCTTTTCCCACACTTTTCAGAAAGAAGGACAGTTTGTCTTTAAAGTCTTCCCCTCACCTACCTTCCCCCTTTCTCTAAAAATATGTACTGCCCATGGTCCCACCTCTTCATTGTCTCCTAACATATCAAGCAGCATGGCTTCTGTCACGTCACTGCTAATCTGGACTAGCATGACATCCTTACCAGCTGTCTGGTCAAAATGCCATTCAATCAGTATAACCTTGCCCAACACTTTTACAGAACTCAGCACTCTGAGTAGCAATTCATCAGAACTTTGGATACACACACTGCTCAGAACACAAACATTATATGTGGATAATCTCTTTGAATAGCACCAAACCTTAATACCTGCAGTGTCCATAATACAATACCTTAATCACTTTCCCTGACACTAGCTTAAACACGGGCTTAAACACACAACCACTTAATCAATCCTAAAACAGCATTCAAAGCGCATCTGAAATCCTGGACAGGCCCCCACAAATGTAACCTTCTCACCAAGCTTATATACAAACTTGACTCGTTAGCTCACTCTGCAAACAGTCTCATGACTTGGCGGTGAGAAAGCCACCTTTCATAAGCAATATAGGTCTAGGGTCGGTATGATGTTTCTTTGCCCGTCCCTCTCTCTTTCATTCTCTTCTCTGTTGCTTTTGCTCTTTCTTCCTCTGTCTTTCTATGATTCTTTTCTGTCTCTCGCTCGCTCTTATGTTCTCTATCTTCCTCTCTCTTTCACACCTTCTCTCTCTTGCTTTTTTTTCTGTCTGCGTCCCTCTCTCTTTCACTCTCTGTCTCTTTATCGCTCTCTCTTTTTATTTCCACGCTGGGTAAATGTCTCTGGCTGTCCACTCAATCTCTGCCTCTTATCTCCTTGTATTGAGTCACCTTTTATCCTCTGGTCCAAAGAGAAAAATCTTAGCTCACTCAGTCTATCCTCATAAAACATGCTCTCCGATCCAGATGATTCCGCCACCCTCTCTAAAGCTCCCACAGCCTTTCTATAATATTGTTTAATGTCATTTCCAGTACATAAGTGTAAAGGAGAACAAAATAATTGTTATTCCAGATCCAATGCAGCATAAAAAACACATAAAGTAAAGAATAAATAATAAAAAACACATAAAGTAAAGAATAAATAATAAAAAACACAATAAAAATACATACATAAAATAGATTCTGCACTTAGATTGATTGTTTGTCCATAAAGTGACACTAGGCACTGTACAGAGTGGTTTGGGTGTCAGCCACCTTACAATCACCAACAATCATACCATAGTCAAAGCCACTTTGATCACATTTCTTCCCCGGTCTAATGTTCGGTATGAACAACAACTGAACCTCTTGACCATGCCTGCATGCTTTTATGCATTGAATTGCTGTCACATGATTGGCTGATTCAATATTTGCATGAACATGTAGGTGTACATATACCTAATAAAGTGGCCGCTGAGTATAGGTGATTATACAAGAGGTGATTGATAAGTTCTTGGCCTAAGGTAGAAGGAGTCAATTTTAGAAAACCTAGCACATTTATTTTTCAACACAGTCCCCTCCTACACGTACACACTTAAGGCTAATTTGTACTTGTGCATTAAATGTACGCCGTAGGTAGCTGCGAACCCTACGCAGTATCTAAGCTGAACCCTACGCCGTAGCCTAATGGGCACCTATCCCAAAGTGTAACTACGTGTCGCGGCATCGCAGACTGCAACAACTGTGATTGGTCTGCTTGGTAGCATCACATTTCCTCCGACGCTGCAATAGCTTGCCATTGGGCGATTGAAGGGCAGGGAAGGAACTCTGGTTGCAATGCTTTCCATAAAGCTTTACAGACCTCCGAAATTATGGAGGACCCTGTGCTTGACGCCAGTTTGTAGCTAGCTGCTCCAGCCTGTTGACTTCCACCTGAAGCTAAAACTCGAATGGTGATTGCCAGTCTCTGAGTATACTGTGCGTACACTGATGCGAAATAAGTTGTTGGAGACGATGAACCAAATCGTCAAATCTACCTGCCGGCATCCG